>NC_057795.1:209890106-209998251 GCF_018294505.1 Triticum aestivum | reverse complement strand
AGTCTAGAAATTCTTTAGTTATATGTAGGGGAATTGTTTGTGGGTTGGAACGTAAGGCTCTTTTTACTCCTTTATCTTATAACATTCTGATCTGAGTCAGTCTATTCTTCCACCGGGGGTTAAGGAATTAGGATCTATTCTCTCTATCAGGATCACGTGTTACTAATCAGTAGTACCTTATAAGTTTGATGGATACAAGCCTAGTTCAATTCTACTACCACATTATGTTGCTAGGATGGACTCAGAACTTGATATGATGATGTTGAGTGTGTATGTAATCCTTTGTCAAATGTCTCAAAATCCTTCTTGAGCATTTACAGCTGTTATGCTGCCGAAATTTTGCTAGAAATTCTAATGCCTTTGCATTATGATTGTGCTTTCAGATGGCCACTCGCGACCTCAATCAAGTGGTTCGCCTGACTCGATGCCTAGATGTACCCGGCCATACTACCATGTTGGTCAGGGTAATGACTGAGGTTGGATACCGTTGGTATCCTGAGTACACGGTCGAAGAACAATTCCTAGACTTTAATCAAAGCCAGTATCTCTGCACTGTCAGGATATTTCCATCTTATCCTGGGTCCACCGAGCCCCTTCACTGCTCCTATGGACTCGGGGTTACTATTGAGATGGCTGTGCAGGACGCCGCCTACTCTATGATGACCATCATGCGAGTCAGGTCTGGCCTATTTCGGGACTCTGATTTCCGGTATATGCCAGGATCACTTCCGGGAGCACAAGGGTATCTCCAGGCTATCTATGCTGACCCCACCCAGGAGGATTCACGGACTCGCACTACTGCTGAGATGCTCGAGGATAAGGACCGTGAAAATCGGGCCTTGAGGTTAGAGCTCTTCAATACCCGTGCTGACCATTGGGCCACATTGACTCGGTTTGCACCGGCGGTGCAAGCTGGATATTCGGATATGCGCGATCTCTATCCTGTGAGATCTGCTCTGCCAGACGTGATGGGTTGGCGTGATGTAGGAGGCATCACCCCACCTCGCGGTCCCCGCAGGCCACCGTCTGTTGGTCCAAGACCTCATCCTAGTCCCTATGGTCCACAAGCTCCGCGAGATCGTCTGTTTCCGGATGATCATGTTGAGCTTCCAGGCTATGGAGGTGACTTCTACGAGGACTACTACGGATCGGTCTGAGTTAGTGGTAGTATCACTAGTTCGTGTTAGCTGTGTCGTCTATCGTCCCGCGTGACTCGTGGGATATGACCTAGTTGTATCGCATTCCGGAGGTGTAGAAAAATAATGTATAGGAGCTTGGAATGCCTCCGATGAGATGTAATCCTCTTTTCACCGTAATAGTACCTTGTTTGGTCTTGTACTAAACCCTATATGGTGTGTATGACGATGGAATAAAGAAGCAGTTTCTGTATCTACCATGTCATACGGATGATCATCTTGCATTCCGAGTTATTCCTTACATTCTGTATCCTATGTCGGAATTTTATCATTCTGACTAAATCATTGTCTTGTTTACCTAGGATGGTCAACACGCGCACTAACCCTGCTCCTCAAGAGCAGGCCGAAGGCAGTGAAGTCAGGAATGCAAATCTGCCTCATCCTCCTTCCCTAGCCGAGGTTATGATGGAAGCCGAAAGAAACAAGCGGGAGACCAACCGTTTGTTGGAGCGTATTGAACAGAACACAGCACACCATCAGAGGACTAACGTGGTGTCACTCGGTGATTTCATCAAGTTACATCCACCCACGTTCCACCACTCCGTCGAGCCTCTCGACGCTGATGACTGGCTTCGCAGTATCTCTCACAAGCTGCGTTCCGCGCTAGTAGCTGAGGCTGACAAGGTCACCTTTGCTGCATATCATCTTGAAGGCCCCGCCAGTCTATGGTGGGAGAATTATGGAGCTATGCGCCCAGCGGGCCATGTCACTACTTGGGCTGAATTCAGCGAGGCTTTCCGTGAACATCACATTCCGGAGGGTCTCATGGACCGTAAACGTGAGGAATTTTGCAGTTTCACTCAGGGCCGACTCTCTGTGGATGCTTACAGCAGGGAGTTCGGTAACCTCGCACGATATGCAACTGAGGAAGTTTCTACTGATGCCAAGAAGCAAGCAAGGTTCCGTAAGGGACTTAGTCCTGAGCTTCGCCGCGACCTCCGTCTGCATGAGTGCACATCTTTCCAGAAACTTGTTAACAAGGCCATCAGTGCTGAGACTGGTCAGACTGATTATGACGCAACACGCAAGCATGGCCGTGACATGGGTTCCTCATCCGGTGCTGGTCCTCAGAAGCGCCGCGTGTGGGTGCCCAACACCGCCCTGCCACCCAGGTTCACACCGAGGCCATCTTTCCAGGCGCCTCGCCCTGTTCAACAGACTGCACCAGCCAAGCCCTATGGGGGTCCAACCAACAATGCTCCTCCACGTACCAGTTCCGTGACTTGTTTCAAGTGTGGGGAATCTGGCCACTATATGCGTGAGTGTCCCCAGACCAACCCCAACCATTCTGCTAAAGCTGTTGGCCGTGGCAAGCCGACAGGGAAAGTGTTCCACGCCAAGCCGGCCACTGCTACACGTGGCCATGTCAACTGTATCTCTGCCGAAGAAGCTCAAGAGGAACCCAATGTCGTTCTCGGTACGCTCCTTGTTAATTGCCACCCGGCATCTGTTCTTTTCGATACAGGAGCCTCTCATTCATTTATATCCGAGAACTATGCTCGTTTGCATAACACCGCATTCTGTAACATGCCATCCACTATGGAAATTTCTACTCCCGGTTCTAGATGGCAGACCTCCAGGGTAAGTTATGGAAATGAAATCCAAGTCGACAGACTTGTTTTCCTTGCATCTTTGATAGCTCTCAAATTTTCAGATATTAATATCATTTTGGGTATGGACTGGATGTCAGCTCATCATGCCAAAATTGATTGCTTCTCTAGGATTGTTCAACTCACTCATCCTTCGGGGAAGATAGTCAATGTCTTGACCCGATTAGCCAAGCGACAATTATATTCTCTTAACGCCAGCCCTTTGCCAGACCTTGAGGACGTTCCGGTAGTCCGTGACTTCCCGGATGTCTTCCCAGAGGAATTGCCAGGTGTTCCACCTGACAGGGATGTTGAGTTCGTAATAGACCTCATTCCAGGAACCGTTCCGATTGCTAGAAGACCCTATAAGATGGCACCACCAGAACTAGCCGAGCTTAAGAAACAACTCGATGAGTCCTTGAAAAAGGGGTTCATCCGACCTAGTTCATCTCCGTGGGCTTGCCCCGTCCTCTTCGTCAAGAAGAAGGATGGTACGGACCGGATGGTTGTAGATTACCGACCTGTCAATTTGGTCACAATCAAGAACAAATATCCGCTCCCTAGGATCAACGACCTGTATGATCAGCTCGCTGGATCCTCAGTCTTCTCCAAAATGGATTTGAGGTTGGGCTACCATCAAATCAAAATCAGAAATGGGGACATTCCTAAAACGGCCTTTGTTACTCGTTATGGCCAATACGAGTACACCGTCATGTCCTTCGGTTTAACCAACGCTCCAGCCACCTTTTCTCGATTAATGAACTCAATCTTCATGGAGTATTTGGATAAATTCGTCGTGGTTTACCTCGATGATATACTCATCTACTCCAAGAACGAGGAAGAACATGCCGAACATCTAAGGCTAGTGTTGAAGAAACTTCGAGAGCACCGCCTTTATGCCAAGTTTTCCAAATGTGAATTTTGGTTGTCAGAAGTGACCTATCTGGGTCATGTAATATCTGGTAAAGGTATTGCTGTTAACCCTGAGCGAGTTCAAGCCGTCCTTAATTGGACTCCACCTGAATCGGTCAAGCAAGTTCGGAGTTTTCTAGGCTTAGCGAGTTATTGCCGTCGCTTTGTCGAAAACTTCTCCAAAGTTGCTAAACCTCTAACCGAACTCCTCAAGAAAGATAAAAAGTTCGAATGGACTCCACAATGTGAGCACAGCTTTTAGGAACTGAAAAGACGCCTGACTTCTGCTCCCGTACTGGTACCGCCAGACTTCTCCAAGGACTTTGTTATCTACTGTGACGCCTCGCGACAAGGACTAGGTTGCATTCTCATGCAAGATCGACACATAATTGCTTACGCTTCACGGCAATTGCACCCACATGAGGAGAATTATCCTACTCATGATCTAGAGCTTGCAGCCGTAGTCTATGCACTTAAGACCTGGCGACATTACCTCCTCGGTAACCGTTGTGAAATATTCACTGATCACCAAAGTCTGAAGTACATTTTCACCCAACCGGATTTGAATCTCAGGCAAAGACGTTGGGTTGAGTTGATCACAGATTTCGACTTAGGAATAACTTACACCCCAGGGAAAGCCAACGTCATGGCTGATGCGCTAAGTCGTAAATCTTATTGTAACAACCTGATGTTACAACAAGGTCAACCGCTTCTCCATGAGGAATTTCGGAAGCTTAACCTTCACATTGTTCCTCAAGGATTTCTTTCCACCTTGGTAGCGAAACCTACTCTTACGGATCAAATCATCGCTGCCCAAAAGCGAGATAAGGGAATATCTAAAATCAAGGAGAACATTGCTAGCGGAGGTGCTAGTTGTTTCTCCACAAATGATCATGGTGTTGTGTACTTTGAGAACCGTTTAGTGGTTCCCAAGAACCAGCATCTACGGCAGTTGATCCTTAAGGAGGCTCATGAATCTCCTCTCACCATTCATCCCGGTAGTACCAAGATGTATCAGGACCTACGCCAGAGGTTCTGGTGGACTAGGATGAAGAGAGAAATTGCTCAGTATATTGCTAATTGCGACGTCTGTCGTCGTGTAAAAGCAGAGCATCAACGGCCTGCTGGCACCCTTCAACCCTTAGCTATTCCTGAATGGAAATGGGATAAAATTGGTATGGATTTCATTACCGGTTTTCCCAGGACCAAAAGAGGGAATAATGCTATTTTCGTCGTGGTCGATCGTCTTTCCAAGGTAGCTCATTTCCTACCTGTTCGCGAGAGTATAACCGCTAGTCAGCTGGCAGACTTATACATCTCCCGAATAGTGTCCCTTCATGGTGTTCCTTTGGAAATCAATTCGGATCGAGGAAGTCTTTTCACCTCTCGATTTTGGGAAAGTTTCCAAAATGCTATGGGAACTCGTCTCTCCTTTAGCACCGCCTTCCACCCTCAGTCGAGTGGTCAAGTGGAACGCGTCAATCAGATTCTAGAAGACATGCTTCGAGCCTCTGTTATCTCATTCGGAATGGACTGGGAGAAGTGCCTTCCATTTGCCGAATTCGCTTACAACAACAGCTATCAATCTAGCTTGGGTAAAGCCCCTTTTGAAGTTCTCTATGGACGACGATGTCGAACACCCCTTAACTGGTCAGAGACCGGGGAAAGACAATTCTTTGGCCCGGACATGATTCAGGAAGCAGAAGAACAAGTTCGTATCGTTCGTGAAAAGTTGAAAACAGCCCAATCCCGTCAAAAGAGTCAATATGACCGAAAACATAAGGCTATGACTTTCGAGGTTGACGAGAAGGCTTACCTTCGGGTCACCCCTTTGAAGGGAACCCATCGTTTCGGTATCAAAGGCAAATTGGCTCCTCGTTACATTGGACCTTTTCGCATTCTTGCCAAACGAGGAGAAGTTGCCTACCAGTTGGAACTACCTCCGCACCTCTCCAGAGTTCACGATGTCTTCCACGTTTCTCAACTCAGGCGTTGCTTCTCGGATCCTATCCGTGGAGTGGACCACGAAACGCTTGATCTCCAAGATGATCTTACATATCGAGAGTACCCCATTCATATCCTCGATCAGGCCGAACGTACCACGCGATGTCATAATATCAAGTTTCTCAAGGTTCAATGGTCGCACCATTCTGAGGATGAAGCAACTTGGGAAAGGGAGGATCGTCTTCGACTTGAATATCCCGCCTTCTTCTTGGAGGAACCCAAATCTCGGGACGAGATTCTTTTGAGTGGGGGTGAGTTGTCACAACCTAGCTAGTCATGCATTAGAGTGTTGCATCATGTTTACTCTTTCATCAGAAACTTGAAATGGGGATGACAGAACCCCCAGTCCCCTCTGAAACCAACTAGGGTTACTAAAAATAATTTTCAATGAACCTGAAATGCCCTTCTAAAATGCCCATCATTTTTGCCTTGGTTCAGAACCTCTGCCAAAAGTGGTGCACATTTTCCTAGGCCATCCTAGGGTTTTTGATTTAAATCATAAGTATTTGAATTTGGGCATTTAAAATAATATAAAATATTTAAATGCTCAAATATCTCCAAACTAAAATGTTTCATGTTGGAAATAATCCAACTATGGGCCAGGAATAGTTTGGTGATTTTTGGAGTTGCCTAGGTATTTTATTTAATTCAACAAAGTTGCAGATATATTAAATAAAAACAGAAACAGAAAAACTAAAAGGGAGAAGCTTACCTGGGCTCCTCCCTGTGCAGCCCAGCCAGCTGGCTGGCCCAGCCAGCAGCCGGCCCAGCCCACCTCCCTCCTCTGTTGTGTTCGTCCCGACAGAGGGAGGGGAGTGTGGCCGGCGCGCGCGCACGGCCACCGCGCCACGCCACCTCTCTCCCTGCCTGCCTGCCTCCCCTCCTCGCCTCGGTGTCCCTGGACGACGCCACGCCTCCCCCCTGCTCTCTCTCACTCTCCCCCGGCTCTCCCCTCCTCTCCCTCGTTCTCTCTCTCGCCCGGCCGAACACCACCGTCGCCGCCGTTCGCCTTAGCCGCTGTCTCCGACCACCCCTCGCTCCCCCGACCAGCTCAGGAGCTCCGCCTCGACTCCCTCTTCCTCCCCACCGCTCCACAGCTCCCCGGAAGCCCTGCATCGCCGCCACGTCGCCGTTCCCCTCTTCGGGCTCCGACCACCGTCGCCGTCGAATTCGCCGTCTCCAGCACGTCCCCGAGCCCGCTTCGACGCCCACTGCAACCGCGGTGAGCTACGCCACCGTTTCCCCCTCTCCTTCCCCTCGTTCCCTCACCGTAGCCTCCTCCCCACCACGGCCGAACCTCCGCCATCGCCGAGCTCGCCGTCGACGCAGCTCCGGTGACCATTTGGTCACCCCGGCGAGTCCAACGAGTTCGCAAGACCCCGTAGAGCATTCCTAGCGCCTCGCTTTGCTCGACTTCGAGCTCCAGCACCGTTCCCGTGCACGACCGAACCCCGGCGGCCGCAGCCGAGCTCGCCGCCGTCGACTCCGGCCACCCCGACCCCAACGGGCTCCGCCAAGAGCTGCGGGTTGTCCTCAGCTCCACTCCGGTGGCCTCCGCGGTCCATTTGGTGGTCGAAACGACCAAAACCACTTCCGCCGCCGCGTCGGGCTCGCCGGTGACTAAACGCCGACAGCCGACTTTGACATTGACCACGGGTGGGCCCTGGTTGACTGCCTTGAGTCAATGACAGATGGGGCCCAGCCCTGTTAATTAAACAGGATTAGTTTTAATTAAGTTTTAATTAAAATAATCACCCTGACATGCGGGACCCACTGTCAGGTTTGACCCAGACCTGTTCCGTTGACCTGCTGACGTCACACTGACGTCAGGCTGACGCAGTAATTGAATTTCTGGATTTAAATTAAATCAGGAAATTCCAGAATATTATTTAAACTTCAAAAATTCATAACTTTTATTCTGTAACTCCAAATTGGACAAATTATATATGAAAAATGATCAAAAAAATCCAATCTATCCATCTGTACTATTTTCATGCATGATCAAACAAGTTAAATTGATGTTTTAAGCAGAACAAGAAAAGGCACTTTAAAAGGCCATATTTGAATTTGAAATTTGAATCCTTGATTCAAATTTGTTCAAACACTTCTGGTTTTAGTTGCATTAGCCCAACACACTCATATTGCCATGTTTCATGCATGCATCATATTGTTGCACATTGTTTGGTGATGCTTGTGTATCGATGTCCTTTGCGACAGGTTCTGTCCCCGAGGAGTACCGTGATTACCCTAACGAAGAACCGTATCCGTGCATCGAACCATCAGGCAAGCAACCAACCATTTGATCATATCGATACAATCCCATGTTCTCGCTCCTGCTCTCTTTTACTGCATTAAGACAACGCGTTTCAAACTGCTGTGTGCTACGGTAGTTGAACCCATTTCCTCTGCATGACCTGTCATTGCCACAGTAACTAGATGAAACCCACTAGCATGTGTAGGAGTTGATTGAGCCATATGTATGTGTTGTTCCTACCTTGCTATGCCTGCTATGCTTAGAGTCGTGTCAGGTCTGGTTCATCTGGGTGATGGCTAGAGTGAAATGATTATGTCGGTAATGAGAGTGGTGTGGTGAACACGATTTGGTAAAGGTATCGATGAGAGGCCATGTAGGAGTACATGGTGGGTTGTTTCATTGAAGCCGACCTTAAGCACTGAGATCTGTATGTGTGATTTAAGATACAGCTACTACCATGCATTGGGCCCCGAAATATGACCCCGCTCGACTTCTTATTCACCCTAGCTCTCTGTCCAGGAGTTGCAAGTAGTTTCTGGTGTTTGTAGCTTACTGGAGGCCGTGGACAGCGCTGACCGTAGGGGTGGGCTGTGATGCGGTAGGTACGTGGCCGGGTGTACCGAATACCCGTTAGGTATCTCGGGAACCCTGTTCACATCGTTCGGGGCCGTATGGGAAACCTCGGCCGGACTCCCTGCGGATGGAACCTGGATAGGCGATAAACCTGGACTAGAGGCTTAAGTGTTTAGGTAGGTCGTGGTCTACACCCACGTCGGCTTTCGCTTGAAGTCTGCCGAGCACATGTCGTGTGCAGATGCTAAGTGGTGGAAACATGTATGAAGAAGTACACCCCTGCAGGGTTATCATGATCTATTCGAATAGCCGCGTCCACGGTAAAGGACTACTTGGTTGCCTATACAGTTCATAGACAAGTAAATGGAAACTACTAAAAGCCTCAAGATAAGTGTGAGTGCCGAGGATGGCTTTTCCGTAGGAAGACGGAGGTGGATCCTCGGTAGTGTATTGAAGTGGTAAGTAGTGGACTCGTGTACGCAAAACCATTTCAAGTTGGAGTCTCGTAGGTTAGCCTAGCCAGGAGTCAAAGCTGGCTTGCTGCAATAACTCCACCAACCCTTCTTGATAATATGCATGTATGTAGGATCTGATGTAAGTCTTGCTGAGTACCTTTGTACTCATGTTGCTATAATTTACATTTTTTACAGAAGACGCTGCAACCCCTTCTGATGGGTTCTACGTAGATGTTGACATCAATGAGTAGGCTAAGGCCCAGGTGGTGATCCTGAGCTTGTGAAGGACCACGTAGTATAGCTAGGCTTTCCAAGCCTCTTTTATTTTCCTAGTTGTCTGTACTCAGACAAGTTACTTCCGCTGCTGGTTTGCATGACTGTATGACTTGAATGCTGGGTCGTGTGACCCGTACCTTTGTGTATGTTATGTATGGCTCTCTGAGCCTTAAATAAAGTACTTGTGTCATAGAGTCATGTTGTGATGCCTTGTTGTGTTTACACATATCGAGCATATTGTGTGTATGGTTGAAATGCTTGGTATGTGTGGGATCTGACTATCTAGTTGTTTATCCTTAGTAGCCTCTCTTACCGGGAAATGTCTCCTAGTGTTACCACTGAGCCATGGTAGCTTGCTACTGCTCTGGAACACTTAGGCTGGCCGACATGTGTCCTTCTTCGTTCCTGTGTCTGTCCCTTTGGGGAAATGTCACGCATTGAGTACCGGAGTCCTGTTAGCCCGCTACAGCCCGGTTTACCGGAGTCCTGCTAGCCCAGTGCTACAGCCCGGACCCACTTGCTGATGACCGACACGTTCATTGCTGGGTCATGGATGCCTGTCCCGGTAAGCACTGTGCCACTTTGGGTTTACGACTAGTCATGTCAGCCCGGGCTCTTTATCATATGGATGCTAGCGACACTATCATATACGTGGGCCAAAAGGCGCAAACGGTCCCAGGCAAAGGTAAGGCGACACCCGTGGGGATACCGTGCGTGAGGCCGCAAAGTGATATGGGGTGTTACAAGCTAGATCGATGTGACATCGAGTCGGGGTCCTGACATCCCCCTCAACCTCACCGTCGACAGCTGCCTCTATGACGGGGATTGCAAACGCATGGCCGCAGTCTCCAAGATCCTTTCATCGCACCCTGGGCCAGCCAGACGCCTTGACATCCGCATGTTCAGTACCAACTGCAAGGTCCAACCCAAGTTCGATGAGTGGTTCTTATCCCCCGCCCTAGATCAGCTCGAGGAGCTCAGCTTTGAAGCTGGACGATGTCGCTCTCTGCCGCCGTCCGCCTCACGCCAACGCTGCGCCGCTCCAGCTTCAGCTCCTGCTATCTTCCCCAGATTAATGCCGCGCCCGCCCTTCTTCTCACTACTAGGGAAAACCTTATACACAAAAATTTAGCAACAGCGCGGGTCAAAAAAGAGCGCTGGTGCTAAATAGCAGTAGCGATTGGCGGAAAACCGCGCTACAGATTCAAGTTTAGCAGTAGCGCGTGTAGTGACAAAAGCGCTACTACTAATATTCCCATTGCTAGAATGATAGGGTACACATAGCAGTAGCGGGCTTGGAGGAAATGCATTGCCGCTACGTCATAAGTAGCAGCGCGTTTCCTAAGAAGAGGGCTACTACTAACGGAAATAAAATAAGATGAAAAACAAATAGAAAAGTAAATGAAAATGAAAGAAATAGAAAAAGGAGAAAGGAAAAAATTAAATGTAAAGCAAAATAAATGAAAAAGCGAAAAAACGGAGGAAGGCATAGCAACAACGTGTGTTTGTAAGAGGCGCTATAGCTAACATAGCTGCAGCGCATGTCCTAGACCCCCGTTATAGAAACAGAAAAGGAAATTAAAAAATGGAAGAAAATTACATAGCTATAGCAGCAGCGCGTTTTGCTAAAACTGCTGTAGCTATCTTAGCTATAGCGCGTTTTACCAAACGCGCTACCGCTAAGTTTGACTTAACCAAAAAAAGGTTTCCCCCAGGCCACCATTTCTCCCCCAAATCCCTCAACCCACCCCGCGCGCCGCCGTCTCCCCGATTCGCCGTTGCCCCACTTTGCCCCGTCTCCTCCCGACGTCGACGCCACCAGAGCCGTGCGCCATCGACGCCACCGGAGCCGCCCGCAACACCACGGAGCCGCGCGGCCTCGTCAACGCCACCGGAGCCGCCGTCGACGCCACCGGATCCTTCCTCGCCACAACTGCCTCCCTTGCTGGCACCGGAGACGCCCCTGCCTCCCTCACCGTCACCGGAGACGCCCCTGCCTCCCTCACCACCACTGCCTCCGTCGCCACCACCGGAGCCATCCTCTGTAAGCCCCCACCCCTCCTCTCTTTCTAATGCATAGGTTAGCTAGTTTAATTAGGTTAATTATCTAGGTTAGGGCAAAAGTTTAGTTAGGGCTTTGACAGAGAAGTACTTAGGTTACCTTGTTTAATGGGATTTTTGCATTCATGCCCCTAGTTGGGTCACGCTCGACTGATTTGCCCCTAGTTTTCCAACAATTGCGGTTTTGCCCAGCTCACTTCACTCGCCTTGTGTTTTTGCCCTTCTGAGGCGGTTCCGACCAATCACGGTTCACCACGTGGCGACTGCTCATTGGTCAGAACCGCCCCAGAAGGGCAAAAACACAAGGCGAGTGAAGTGAGCTGGGCAAAACCGCAATTGTTAAAAAACTAGGGGCAAATCAGTCTAGCGTGACCCAACTAGGGGCACCAATACAATTGATTCTAGTTTAATTAGGTTAATTATCTAGGTTAGTGCAAAAATTTAGTTAGGGCTTTGACAGAGAACTAGTCAGGTTAACTAGTTTAATTAGGTTAATTATCTAGGTTAATTAGTGCAAAAATTTATTTTGGGCTTTGACAGAGAACTAGCTGCGTTAACTAGGTTAATTAGTGCAAAAATTTAAGTGGCCATGTTATATCTTTTCATTGAAGTTGTTCGGTTGTGCCCAAGTGGCTTTGTTGTTTCCAGGGATGATGTTGAGTGACCTATGTTTTGCCGGAATGTTGATTCATTTCTGTTCCGACAAATTTTAGGTTCTCGATTTGTCCACTTTTTAGCAAAGGTCATGCCGAAATTTTCCATGAATTTCGGCATGACTTGTGCTACAAACTAGGACATATCGAGTGCCCAGGATTTGCCGCACCAGGAAGGAGTCAACATTCCTGCAAAACAATAGTCCTTTTTAGGTCATTATTCATTTTATGTCACATCCCTAGCTTCTGGTGCTGCCTAGTGTTTGCATCTTGCTTCCTTCATGTTTAACTTTCATGGAAACTTGAAATGGGGATTGCCTAAACCCTAGCACCAAATGAATTCAACTAGGTTCAACTAAAATATTTACAGTGAGTCCAAATGGCTTTCAAAAATGTTCATCATTCTGGAAAATGCTGGAGACATAACCAGGGGTGTTGCACATTTTTTCCATGATATATTTGGGCTCTGAATTAAATCTTATAGTATTTGCATTTGGGCATTTAAATGTTATTAAATATTTTAAATGCTCAAATAATCATAAACTAAAATGTTTACTGTTGGATATATTCCAAACAGTAGTCATGATTAGTTTCATGATTTTTGGATAAGCCCTGACATTTTTAATAAAGCCCAGAAGTTATAGAAAAATAGAAAAGAGGAAACAAAAGAGAGAGAGAGAGACTTACCTGGCTTACCTGGACGGCCCAGTAGCCAGCCCTCCTGGCCGGCCCAGCCCAGCGCCGCTGCCAGTCATCTCCCACCTCTCGCCAGTAGGACGAGAGGCGTGTGGCCGCCGTGCGTGCCCACGCGCCTCGGCCACCTCCTGCTTCCCACCGCCTCCCGACGTCGCTCTGGACGCCCTGGACGTCGACACGCAACCCCTCTGGCTCTCTCTCACTCTCCCCGTGCTCCTCCCCCTCCTTTGCTCTCTCTCCCTCTCACCACCGAACGCCACCGCCGCCACCGTTCGCCATAGCCGCAGCCGCAGCCAACCCCATGCCTCACTGACGCGGTCACAAGCTCCGCGTCGTCCCTCTCTTCCTCCTCACCGAGCCACCCGACGCCGGAAGCCCCTGGACGCCGCAAGCACCGCCGTTCCCCTCGTCGGCCACCGGAGATCGTCGCCGTTGATTTGCTGCCTCCGGTGCCTCCCCGAGCTCGCTGACCCTCCCGTTTGACCCACTATGAGCTCCTCTGCCGCTCCCCTCTCTCCCCGTGCTCTGTTGCGCCGTGTACCCGCCGTTTCCATCGGAGCCGAGAGCCGGTCACCGCTATTCTTGTCGCCGCTGTAACAAGAGCTAGCAAAGCTCGTTCCCGAGCACGGCTACATGCTCAGCAGCTCCGCAGCAAGCTAACGCCGCCACCAGCTCCTCCTCCCGTGCACCGTAACATCGAACCCAACCCCGTCCGAACTCTGGCCGCCGCTGTCGAGATCGCCGGTGTCGTTTCCGGCGTCTCCGTGTCCAACCACTTGCACCACTGGATGCGGCAGCTCCCCAGCAGTATGTAGCACGCCTCCGCCATTGTTTTGGTCGCCGGAGCGCGAAACCCGCGCTGCTCCGCCGCGTCTGGCCTCGCCGGCGTCATGTCGCCGGCAGGTTTGACCTGTTCAACCTGGGTTTGACCTCTCTGGGGTCAACACGTGTGGGCCCCGCCTCTGACTAGATTAGTTTAGGACTAATTACCCCTGTTGACACTGACAGTGGGCCCAGTGGCTGATAATTTGATTAGTTAGAATTAATTAACCCTGTTAGTTACCTGTGTCACTGACATGTCGACCCCATCGGTCAGGTTTGACCCGAACAGCCCCTGTTGACCTGCTGACATCACAGTGACGCAGTGCTTACGAAATAAATCATTTACTGGATTTATTCTTATTCAGGAAATTCCAGAAAATGTTCAAAACTTCTAAAAATCATATGAAATCAACCGTAACTCAGAATGAAATAATTTATATATGAAAAATTATCAGAAAAATCCAATCTATCCATCTGTACTGTTTTCATGCATGTTAGAACAACTTATTGCTGCTGTTTAGGACAAATCATATAAATGGCATTTGAATTTCACATATGGAGTTTGGATTTGAACTTAGGGTTCAAACCAACTTCATTTAACTTTGTTGCTAGCTGCATTAGCTCAAAACACCAGCATATTGCCATGCCACATTCATGCATCATATTGTTGCATTGCATTGATTGTGTTCTCCCTTGATTGCCGGTGTTTGTCCCCTCTCGATAGACGTGGTACCGACGATGAGTTCGATGACATCGATGAAGAGCTATACTATCTTCAGAAGTGCCAGGCAAGCAAAACCCCCTTGTTCATTCCAATACAATCCCACTCTCTCGCTCATGCTCTCTTTTACTGCATTAGGACAACAACGATTCATCTGTTACTTGGTGCGGTAGCTGAACCCCTTTATCCTCTGCATGACCTGTCATTGACACAGTAAATAGATGAAACCCACTAGCATGAGTAGGAGTTGTTCGAGCCCTATTGTGCCTACTCATTCATGCTTGTTTGTCATGCCTGCTACTGCTTAGAGTTGAGTCCGGTCTGATTCATCGGGGATGAATTGGAGGTGTGTGAACATGTCCTACTGTGTGTGAGCTAAGTGTGTGAACACGATTTGGTAAAGGTAGCGGTGATAGGCCATGTAGGAGTACATGGTGGGTTGTCTCATTGCAGCCGTCCTCAGGAACTGAGTTCTGTGTTTGTGATCCATGATCAGTTGCTACCACACATTGGGTTCCGGTAACTCGACCCCTCTCGACTTATTAACCAGCTTGATCTCTGTCCAGGAGTTGCAATTAGTTTCTAATGTTTGTAGGTAGTGTTAGTAGTCTACCAAGTGGCACCCGGTACAGGTGGGCTTGGGACAGACTAGGCACAGTGGCACGGTGTACCAAGTGGCACCCGGATGGTGGGCTTGGGAACCCTGCTCACATCGTTTGGGGCCGTGAGCGACACCCCGGCCGGATCTCCTTGCGGATGGAACCCGAATAGGCGATAAACCTGGACGAGAGACTTGTGTGGTGAGTCAGGTCGTGGCCGACACCCTCGCTGGGCTTCCGCTTGAAGGTTGCCGAGTACATGTTGTGTAAATGGCGGTAAGTGGTGATAGCATGTGTGAAGAAGTACACCCCTGCAGGGTTAATATGATCTATTCGAATAGCCGTGTCTGCGGTAAAAGACTTCTGGGTTGCCTGTACAGTTAATAGACAAGTGAAAGTGGATACTTTAAAATACGCAAGATAAGCGTGAGTGCTATGGATGGCGTTCTCGTAGGGAGACGGGAGCGGATCCATAGTGGTGTATTGATATGGTGAATATGTGGACTCGTGTGCGCCACCTCAAAAGAGTTACTTGTAGTCGTAGTTAGGATAGCCACCGAGTCAAAGCTGGCTTGCTGCAGTTAAACCCCACCATCCCCTTGTTGATAATGATGCATATGTAGTTAGATCTGATGTAAGTCTTGCTGGGTACATTTGTACTCACGTTGCTTAATTTATGTTTTTGCAGAGAGACTTCAGTCTCGCTAGTAGTACCGCATGGACTTCGACGTTTAGCTTGTTACCTCAGCTACGATCTTGTGCCCTCGGCAGGATCTGGTAGATAGTCAGGCTTCTCAGCCTTTTTCATTTGTAGATGTCTGTACTCAGACATGTTAAGCTTCCGCTTGTGCTTTGACTTGTATGCTCTGAGTGTTGGGTCATGAGACCCATGATTGTAATATCTCGCTCCTCGGAGCCTATTGAATAAAATACTTGAGTTGTAGAGTCATGTTGTGATGCCATGTTGTATTTGCACATATCGAGCATATTGTGTGTATGTTATTTAAATGCTTGGTATGTGTGGGATCTGACTATCTAGTTGTTTATCCTTAGTAGCCTCTCTTACCGGGAAATGTCTTCTAGTGCTTCCACTGAGCCATGGTAGCTTGCTACTGCTCCGGAACACTTAGGCTGGCCGGCATGTGTCCTTCTTCGTTCCTGTGTCTGTCCCTTCGGGGAAATGTCACGCGATGAATACCGGAGTCCTATTAGCCCGCTACAGCCCGGTTCACCGGAGTCCTGCTAGCCCAGTGCTACAGCCTGGATTCACTCGCTGATGACCGACACGTTCGATGCTAGGTCATGGATGCCTCTCCCTGTAAGTTTGTGCCACTTTGGGTTTACGACTAGCCATGTCAGCCTGGGCTCCTTATCATATGGATGCTAGCGACACTATTATATACGTGTGCCAAAAGGCGCAAATGGTCCCGGGCAAAGGTAAGGCGACACCCGTAGGGATACCGTGCGTGAGGCCGCAAAGTGATATGAGGTGTTACATGCTAGATCGATGTGGCATTGAGTCGGGGTCCTGACAGCTTTGGTATCAGAGCCTGACTTCCTGTAGGATTACCAAGCCAAACTGGTCGAAGTTGAGTCTAGAAATTCTTTAGTTATATAAGGGAATTGATTGTGGGATGGAACGTAAGGCTCTTTTTACTCCTTTACCTTATGCCTTCTGATCCGAGTCATCATATCTTTTCCTACAGGGTTAAGGAACTAGGCTCTCTCCTTCTTTTATCAGGATCACATGTTACTAATCCGTAGACTTATAGTATTGTTGGATCCAAGCCTCAGTTCAGTTTCTACTATCTCCGTGTATTCATAGTTGATCTCAGAACCTTGTTGTTATGATGTTCGAGTGGCTATGCCACCATTTTTGTAGCATGTCTCCAATCTTTTTAAGCATTTACAGCCGTTATGCTGTCCGAGTCATCCCAGGTTTCTAAACAGTTTGATGCATTTGCAAATCCCTTCCTCCCGTTCCTGATGTCCTTTTGGGCCAGATTAAGCACACTAATCGGTGAGTTGAGGTATCCTATTGCCTCGACATATATGTTGGAGCTAGTATTATGACCCTAGGTGTCTTAGAGTATCACCTAGTAATCTAGCCATGTTCTGTGTCCCAGTGTGATGATTCTGGCCATCATTCCTGAAGGCATCCCGTGATGCCACATAGTTGGTAGGTATTCTACTCCTTGGGTTTTGAACCCGAGATTCACCCTACCTACTTCTTGTTGGTAGTATTTGCTAGTTCCTTTAGGTTATTAGTAACTTTTGCGATAGTCCTCGAGGTCCGTGGTATTTCCTTCTTCCAAATACCATGAACCATTCTTGGCAGAAGTTCTTTTGAGCCGAAAGATCACAACAAAAGTGCTCTCGATGAGTTCTCCATTCTATATTGTGAATCTGCCAGTCCTTCCTCTTTAGCATGGGTTATCTGGAAGAAATATGTTGAACTTGTTCGACATACTAACCTATGCATCCACAACTCAGAAAACCGTATGTTCCTTTGAGTTGTCCCTCTTTAGTTGTCTTCTGACCCCCGTCTATCAATTGATAGTCAAGAGTATGCGTGCCTTCGTTCATCGATGCCTATTATTCTTGTGTTCCATCAAGCCATTCTATCCCAGAATGACTAGGAGAAATGAACTCCAGTACCTCATCCATATCTAGGATTGGGTCAAAGTAGTCAGACTCCGCAGATCAAATACTAATCCAGTTTTTGTTCTGTTCTACCCTGAAGTATTACCCTCTTTATGTCAAGAAAGTCATAGGAATTACACATCATCTTATGAATTCTTGGTGCAGTGATACTTCTCACCATCATTATTCATTCCTCGGTTCCCGTGTTGTTGTAACCAGAATACCGACAAGTGATCTGTGATGTGTTAAATCAATACTGCTAGCAACCCCGTTGCTTGGTAGTTAAAGGACAATACTTCATTCTTAGCGTGTTGGTCCTTGAATCGTTATTCTAAGATAGATTGTGCTACCTAGTCCTTATCTCCGCTGCACTCTTCGATCAATGAGTTAGGATTGTGCCAATCCCTCGCTCTTTTGATCATATCATCTTACCCTAAAAAGCAAGATTGTTCTCGAGCTTAATAGCATATCGTTGGTTCGTGATTTTTCGATTATCTTCTCGGAAGTATCACCAGGTTGTCACCTGACTGCTATGTTGAGCTCGTGACCAAGTTGGTTTTCGAAACCACCCTTTCTCCAAGAATCTCTGCTGGATACCCTTGAGCTAGTTGGTTAAGCTGGACAACAACTTGGAGAGTTGGAAGATAAAATCTTGTCCAACTTAGTTCATTTTAAGGGATATCTTGTATGTATGTTGAAGAAAGATGATATGTTCATCGATTGGTCCCTGTGATCAGTTGTTGGATCTATTGTCTTATCAAAACTTTGATTTGAGTGTGGGCTATCGTCAAATCAAATCAGAACCAACAATACTCGTAATGTTGTCTTACTCCTGGTTGTTTCCTCGAGCTTACACCATTATATTCTTTGGTTCTGACCAATGCTATCACCTTGTTCACATAATTGTGGTATTCCACTTATATGGAAACCTAGATGAATTGTTGTTGAGCCCATCAGCAGCATTTTATCTCCTCCATAATTCATGATGAACATCAGGCTAGTGTTGGAAACTTGCGTAAGCATTATCTTCGTGTTCCGTTCATGAAGGATATGCTTGGATGAAAGAAGTGACTTCCTCTAATTCATGTGCAATTGGTGCAAGTTGCCGCCGTGAATTCGAGAAAGTTAGTTTTGCTTCCTCTGGAATCATCCCAAGTCAGTCATGCACGTGCGAAGAATTCTGTGGTCTGTTAGACTGATCATCTTTGTTCCATATGAACTTCGTAGCACACCTAGCCACTGACTGATTTGTTCAAGGAAAAGGAGTTGCTGTGCAAATACTAGTTCATGCACAATACTTCGATATCCTCGATGATGATTCCCAACCTGAACTCGGTAGTGTTTTATTGTAAGACTACCATGTGATCATGTTTGTCTGGGACAATGTGTTCACATGTTGTAGCAGAACAACTCATGTTTTGGAGCTTGCTATTGTAGTTCATTCCCTGAGAATCTCGCAACGTCATCTCGTCGATTTATGTTGCAAAATTTCATTTTTCTTCCTAGACCCGATGAGTCTAGATTATTCTGACACCAACCAGATCTGAATCTCAGGCAGATGTGATGGTTGGACCTTTTCCCAAGAACTATAATACTGGCCTCTCCGTAACCGGTAAGTGGATGTCGTGGCCAACACACCCAGCCGGAAGACCTACTATTGTAGTATCTTGATTGAGAAAGTTGGCCACCTCGCCATAAGGATTTCGTAGGATTTACTCCCTAGTTGTTCCTTATGGATTTTTGTGTTCCCGAAGTCCGACCTTTTACTTGATGTTCTAGATATCAAACCATATCTATGAATGGGTTACACTAGTACATCAAGGAGAACATTAGAAGCGGAGTGCTAAATGTCTCTCGGTCGATCTTCCAGATTTTGTTCCCCTTGGCCTCGCTAAGGTGAAATCTGAGAAGGTGTTGTCTTCCTTTGCATCTGCATTGTCCATCACTATTCATCATGGTAGTACGTTGTGTTGCCAGGTTCCTTGACACGGATATTGGTAAAACCTTGATGAATATGGAAATGCTCAAGTTCTTGAGAGCACGCGTAAGCGCTAGGTGTTATCATCGGCACTAACCGGGATTGCTCTCAGTTTCCTCGATTATGCTATAACATCTCAAATAGTGGACTCACTCTCTTCTGTTGAGCTTCTCCCCAGTTACTAAAATCATCCCTTGTGTTGTTTTCAACAAGGTAATCCACATCATCCATTCCAGTCCGAGTATGCCATTCTACCAAACCCTCCAAACGATCGCTCGAGAATTGCCTTAGGCTGGTATAAAGAGTTTCAATGATCTCTGAATCAAAGGTAATTCTTTTTGCCACCTAAGGGGATATATCTACGAGTCACCATCCCTAAGTTGTCTCGTTGTGGTATCATGGCAACCCAACTCCTCGCTACGTTGACAACCGTTCATCACCCTTTTAAGCGTGGAATTGTTGTCTACCTAGTGAACCCTCGTCATTTGTTCCACTCCATCCCTCTAGATGTGTGTTTTGTGTCTCAGCTCGAGTGGTGTTGCTTTGCCTCATTCCGCGAGTTGATCCTAAGTTGTTTGATCTTCAAGAAGATCGACCCTTCTAGAGTTTCTTTTCCCTCTCGTTGTCATGTTGGTAGGAGTTCCTGGAGCAAGACATCGGGTCAAAGATGGTGAACGATTCAACGTTCTGATGAAGTGCCACCTGGATCGTGAAGATTATGTTAGTTTGCATTCTCCCTTCATCCTACCCTACGCTTGAATCTCGGGACGAGATTCTTGTTTAGTGGGGGTGAGTTGTCATGTCCCTAGCTTCTGGTGCTGCCTAGTGTTTGCATCTTGCTTGCTTCATGTTTAACTGTCATGGAAACTTGAAATGGGGATTGCCTAAACCCTAGCACCAAATGAATTCAACTAGGTTCAACTAAAATATTTACAGTGAGTCCAAATGGCTTTCAAAAATGTTCATCATTCTGGAAAATGCTGGAGACATAACCAGGGGTGTTGCACATTTTTTCCATGATATATTTGGGCTCTGAATTAAACCTTATAGTATTTGCATTTGGGCATTTAAATGTTATTAAATATTTTAAATGCTCAAATAATCATAAACTAAAATGTTCACTGTTGGATATATTCCAAACAGTAGTCATGATTAGTTTCATGATTTTTGGATAAGCCCTGACATTTTTAATAAAGCCCAGAAGTTACAGAAAAATAGAAAAGAGGAAACAAAAGAGAGAGAGAGAGACTTACCTAGCTTGCCTGGACGGCCCAGTAGGCAGCCCTCCTGGCCGGCCCAGCCCAGCGCCGCTGCTAGTCATCTCCCACCTCTCGCCAGTAGGACAAGAGGCGTGTGGCCGCCGTGCGCGCCCACGCGCCTCGGCCACCTCCTGCTTCCCACCGCCTCCCGACGTCGCTCTGGATGCCCTGGACGTCGACACACAACCCCTCTGGATCTCTCTCACTCTCCCCGTGCTCCTCCCCCTCCTCTGCTCTCTCTCCCTCTCACCACCGAACGCCACCGCCGCCACCGTTCGCCATAGCCGCAGCCGCTGCCAACCCCACGCCTCACCGACGCGGCCACAAGCTCCGCCTCGTCCCTCTCTTCCTCCTCACCGAGCCACCCGACGCCGGAAGCCCCTGGATGCCGCAAGCACCGCCGTTCCCCTCATCGGCCACCGGAGATTGTCGCTATCGATTTGCTGCCTTCGGTGCCTCCCCGAGATCGCTGACCCTCCCATTTGACCCAATGTGAGCTCCTCTGCCGCTCCCCTCTCTCCCCGTGCTCTGTTGCACCGTGTACCCGCCGTTTCCACCGGAGCCGAGAGCCGGCCGCCGCCGTTCTTGTCGCCGCTGTAACAAGAGCTAGCAAAGCTCGTTCCCGAGCACGGCTATGTGCTCAGCAGCTCCGCAGCAAGCTAACGCCGCCACCAGCTCCTCCTCCCGTGCACCATAACGTCGAACCCAACCCCGTCCGAACTCCGGCCGCCGCTGTCGAGATCGCCGACGTCGTTTCCGGCGTCTCCGTGTCCAACCACTTGCACCACTGGATGTGGCAGCTCCCCAGTAGTACGTAGCACGCCTCCGCCGTTATTTTGGTCGCCAGAACGCGAAACCCGCGCTGCTCCGCCGCGTCTGGCCTTGCCGGCGTCACGTCGCCGGCAGGTTTGACCTCCCTGGGGTCAACACGTGTGGGCCCCGCCTCTGACTAGATTAGTTTAGGACTAATTACCCCTGTTGACACTGACAGTGGGCCCAGTGGCTGATAATTTGATTAGTTAGAATTAATTAACCCTGTTAGTTACCTGTGTCACTGATGTGTCGACCCCACCGGTCAGGTTTGACCCGAACAGCCCCTGTTGACCTGCTGACGTCACAGTGATGTAGTGCTTACGAAATAAGTCATTTACTGGATTTATTCTTATTCAGGAAATTCCAGAAAATGTTCAAAACTTCTAAAAATCATATAAAATCAACCGTAACTCAGAATGAAATAATTTATATATGAAAAATTATCAGAAAAATCCAATCTATCCATTTGTACTGTTTCATGCATGTTAGAACAACTTATTGCTGCTGTTTAGGACAAATCATATAAATGGCATTTGAATTTCACATATGGAGTTTGGATTTGAACTTAGGGTTCAAACCAACTTCATTTAACTTTGTTGCTAGCTGCATTAGCTCAAAACACCAGCATATTGCCATGCCACATTCATGCATCATATTATTGCATTGCATTGATTGTGTTCTCCCTTGATTGCCGGTGTTTGTCTCCTCTTGATAGACGTGGTACCGACAATGAGTTCGATGACATCGATGAAGAGCTGTACTATCTTCAGAAGTGCCAGGCAAGCAAAACCCCCTTGTTCATTCCGATATAATCCCACTCTCTCGCTCCTGCTCTCTTTTACTGCATTACGACTTCAACGATTCATCTGTTACTAGCTGCGGTAGCTGAACCCCTTTATCCTCTACATGACGTGTCATTGCCACAGTAAATAGATGAAACCCACTAGCATGAGTAGGAGTTGTTTGAGCCCTGTTGTGCCTACTAATTCATGCTTGTTTGTCATGCCTGCTACTGCTTAGAGTTGAGTCCGGTCTGATTCATCGGGGATGAATTGGAGGTGTGTGAACATGTCCTACTGTGTGTGAGCTAAGTGTGTGAACACGATTTGGTAAAGGTAGCGGTGAGAGGCCATGTAGGAGTACATGGTGGGTTGTCTCATTGCAGCCATCCTCAGGAACTGAGTTCTGTGTTTGTGATCCATGATCAGTTGCTACCACACATTGGGTTCCGGTAACTTGACCCCTCTCGACTTATTAACCAGCTTGATCTCTGTCTAGGAGTTGCAATTAGTTTCTGGTGTTTGTAGGTAGTGTTAGTAGTCTACCAAGTGGCACCCAGTACAGGTGGGCTTGGGACAGACTAGGCACAATGGCACGGTGTACCAAGTGGCACCCGGATGGTGGGCTTGGGAACCCTGCTCACATCGTTTGGTGCCGTGAGTGACACCCCGGCCGGATCTCCTTGCGGATGGAACCCGAATAGGCGATAAACCTGGACGAGAGACTTGTGTGGTTAGTCAGGTCGTGGCCGACACCCTCGCAGGGCTTCCGCTTGAAGGTTGCCGAGTACATGTCGTGTAAACGGCGGTAAGTGGTGAGAGTGTGTGTGAAGAAGTACACCCCTGCAGGGTTAATATGATCTATTCGAATAGCCGTGTCCGTGGTAAAGGACTTCTGGGTTGCCTGTACAGTTCATAGACAAGTGAAAGTGGATACTTTAAAATACGCAAGATAAGCGTGAGTGCTATGGATGGCGTTCTCGTAGGGAGACGGGAGCGGATCCATAGTGGTGTATTGATATGGTGAATATGTGGACTCGTGTGCGCCACCTCAAAAGAGTTACTTGTAGTCGTAGTTAGGATAGCCACCGAGTCAAAGCTGGCTTGCTGCAGTTAAACCCCACCATCCCCTTGTTGATAATGATGCATATGTAGTTAGATCTGATGTAAGTCTTGCTGGGTACATTTGTACTCACGTTGCTTAATTTATGTTTTTGCAGAGAGACTTCAGTCTCGCTAGTAGTACCGCATGGACTTCGACGTTTAGCTTGTTACCTCAGCTACGATCTCGTGCCCTCGGCAGGATCTGGTAGATAGTCAGGCTTGTCAGCCTTTTTCATTTGTAGATGTCTGTACTCAGACATGTTAAGCTTCCGCTTGTGCTTTGACTTGTATGCTCTGAGTGTTGGGTCATGAGACCCATGATTGTAATATCTCGCTCCTTGGAGCCTATTGAGTAAAATACTTGAGTTGTAGAGTCATGTTGTGATGCCATGATGTATTTGCACATATCGAGCATATTGTGTGTATGTTATTGAAATGCTTGGTATGTGTGGGATCTGACTATCTAGTTGTTTATCCTTAGTAGCCTCTCTTACCAGGAAATGTCTCCTAGTGCTTCCACTAAGCCATGGTAGCTTGCTACTGCTCCGGTACACTTAGGCTGGCCGGCATGTGTCCTTCTTCGTTACTGTGTCTGTCCCTTTGGGGAAATGTCACGTGATGAATACCGGAGTCCTGTTAGCCCGCTACAGCCCGGTTCACCGGAGTCCTGCTAGCCCAGTGCTACAGCCTGGATTCACTCGCTGATGATCGACACGTTCGATGCTGGGTCATGGATGCCTGCCCCTGTAAGTTTGTGCCACTTTGGGTTTACGACTAGCCATGTCAGCCCGGGCTCCTTATCATATGGATGCTAGCGACACTATCATATACGTGTGCCAAAAGGCGCAAACGGTCCCGGGCAAAGGTAAGGCGACACCCGTGGGGATACCGTGCGTGAGGCCGCAAAGTGATGTGAGGTGTTACATGCTAGATCGATGTGGCATTGAGTCGGGGTCCTGACATTTTATTAGGTCTAGAATTGATTGACTAGATTTAATCATTGGAAACATGGCTAGCAACGATGAAGGACAGGGTTCTGGTGATTGCGACGACGTCTACCGGGCGGCAGACAATTTTTTTAGCCTTACCGACGATCAACTGATGTTGTTGCTGGGCCCACCGGTGGCATCGGGACTGAGACCGACACGCAGACCGGTGCTGAGACTGAGACCGACGCTGAGATTCAGACCGGCATCGAGACCGGCACTGAGACCGGTGCTGCCTCGGGGAGCGGAGCCGGTGTAGAACCGAAAGCAAAGAGGCAATGGGTTCCTAACAAACTCAGGACTACTAGACTGGTGGTCACGAAGGTGGACGACGGCAATTTTGAGCCAAAGGCACCCGAGGAAGCACGCGCGTGCTACGGCAATCAAATAGGCTGCATCGTACGGACAACCGCCACCATCAATGACGAGAAACTAAAGAAGATAGAAAATATGAGGAGCTCCCTCCTAAAGAAGTTTCACCAGATATTCTTGTTCCCGGGCCGGAATGAGAAGGATTATGAAGATCCAGACGAGGACCCGGCAATGAAGAAGATAAACAAACACGCCATGACCAAGTTTAGCGACGCGTTGGCCACCTGGAAAAATTGAGTGAAAGCAAAGATCAATGACGCGGAACCCTACTCCGAGATTGTAAAGGATAATCCGACAATCACGGAAGAGCAGTTTCAAATATTCAAGGAGGTACAAAAGAGGAACATTGGGAGCCACCACCTCGGAAGCCGTGGTTACGGCGGAAAGAGGTCCAAATGGGCCAAGGAGGACGCGAAAGCCGCGAGTCTGGGCATCCCAGACCCCTTGGCGGATTTCACCGTCCCACAGGAGCGTGACGTCCTGAGGGCCCGGCACCGTTGGGACCCAGTGAAGAAGGTTTACGAGACAACGCCGGTCATTACGGAGTTCATGAGACTGCTGGTAATTTTAGTTTTTGATCAATTCGACTGCACACATTAGTCATATTTGTAAACGATCCTTGTGCCTTCTGCAGAGAGAGCAGCACCGGATTGCGGCCGAAAGCGACTCGCCGTCTGAGGCATTGGCGAGGCCCAAGTGGGACACTCCATTCAACCGGGCCTTGAACTCGCCGTCTGATGTATTTGCAAGTAATCGAGACTTGTATCGCTATTTTTGAGAATGATGACGAGAGACCACTTTATGTTGGATGATGATTATGATGATGACATGATTTGATGAGACTAATTGTATGTATATGCTATGATTACATTTGTATGTGGATGATATGCTAAAGATTATTGTATAAAGCCTATTCAAATACAAAATAAATAAAAAACAAATATGCAGGAAAAAAAACTAATAAAACTAGTAGTAGCGGGGAGGGGAAATTTAGCAGTAGCGCCGCCTTACCAGTAGCGCTTCCCTGTAAACAGTGCTGCAGATAATATCTATAGCGCCCTTTTCTAAAGAGCGCTGCAGCTATTCATGTGTATCAGTAGCGCTGGTCAACAGGCGCTACTGCTATACATTAGCTGTAGCGCCTTATTAGTAGCGCCGGTACCCGCGCTACTGAGAGGGCCAAAACCCGTGCTGCTGCTAGGCTTTTCCCTAGTAGTGTCTCCCTCAACTCAAGCAACTCGACCTCTTTGACGCTGTCATCTCTAAGAAGGCTATGGAGCACCTGCTCCGCAGCTGTACTGCACTCAAGTACCTTCGTCTTGAGCAGATCCATGGGTTCATTAGCCTCCACATCGCCTCGACGAATCTCCGATGGATTTATGTGTCTTGCTGGCCCCGCAACAAGACATCAATTGGGAAGAGACCACTCCAGCTATTCCACGTTATGGTCATTGAGAATGCGCCTTCCTTGAGAGATTGCTTGTATCGGATCTAGAAGGTCCAACCAAAATCAGGGTCATTGACGCGTCAAAATTGACAGCGTTGGTGTACTCGCCTGCCAAATTCTCCGAACTCTTTATTGGATCCATAATCGTTCAGGTACAACACTCATCTTCTTCTCCGTCTTCTTGAAATTCACATTTTTAAATTTCTTCTTGATGTATTTACGACTGTCTTCCAGAAAATGATTCCCACAAGCTTGACCCAGTCCATGCGCACAATGAAGATCTTAGAACTAAAATCTATCGGCCCCAATCTAGATCAAGTTGTTGGATTCCTTACATGATTTCCATGCACGGAGAAGCTACTCATCGAGGTGAAACTTCTTTCCTATTAGTAAACGGATCACAACGTAGCTCAATTTTTTTGTAATTTTCCCAAATTACGATGAGAAGTGTAGTGTTCAAACTACATCTACGCACTGCACCGACAGAAAATGTTTTTAGTATTTTTTCTCACGTGATCACCTGCATCATTTTTATGCTGTACTACTATAGTAGCCTAGGCTAGTAATAGTGGAAAGTAACTTAGACTACTCCAGTAACTCTATGGTTACCCTATGGGCAAGTACTACCTCCGTCCTGGTTTACTCTTCCAATTTTGTAGTATCAAAATTTGACCATAGATTTAACTGACAAAATGTTAATGCATGTCACTAAGAACTATATCGTTGGATTCGTATTTGAACATAATTTCAAATGGTGTAATTTTTAGTGACATGCATTGGCATTTTCTTAGGTAAATCTATGGTCAAAATTTTATACTAAATACGAGGTAGTATTCCCTCCGTCCCAAAATTCTTGTCTTACATTTGTTTAGATACGGATGTATCTAAAATTAAAATGTAACTAGATACATCCGTATTTAGACAAATTTAAGACAAGAATTTTGGGACGGAGGGAGTACAAAAGTGGGCTATGTAGGACAAAACATGTGCCAAATTCACTTGTGATGCATTTGGCATCGATGCCCCTCCATTGCTCACCTGGTGCCCCAATCTGGAGCACCTACTTTGCTCCGGTGCCAAATTAACTCACGCAATGAAAAAACACTGCATGGGAGAGAGAGAGGACTGAGGCAATAAAAAAACACTTGTTTGTGAGAGTGAGATGCTGGTGTAGTTGGTTTGATTGATTTGTTTATACATGTGGGTCTGTGTGCACAGTGGTGCCAACTCTCTCACATCGCGAGGCGGTGCCAAAATCTTTTGATTTGATATCGATGCATATTATGTGGCATACTTTTGCAAAATATGGCATCGGCCACATAGTGGAAGGCAACAAATGCCCAAGCTCTTCACGTGCTCCGAGTTAAATGAGAGGAAACAGAAACAGAGAGAGAGAGGGAGAGAGAGAGAGAGTGAAAAAAATCACTAGCCAACCAACCCTATCGTATGAGCGAATGATATTGGTACCTCTTGATGACACGGCAATCTTATGCAGCCAGCTGCTCTAATATGTTCTCTTCTTTTGTAGATAAAAAAAGACCCAAAAGTGAAAAATGTGCTACACTATAACAATCTCATCAAATGCCTTGATCTCCATCTTACAGAAATTGATTTGATCGACTACCGAGGCAGCACATCTGAGATTAAATTGGCCAGGTTCTTTGTTCTGGATGCAAGTGTGCTCAAGGTAATGAGGTTTGCCGTTCTCTGGCGCAACAATGAATGGCGTGCTGATCACCGCAAGCGTCTAAGCCTAAATGACAAAGTCTTCGCAGAAGCTGAATTTGTTTTTGAAACATCAAGTGGCCAGAGACTCGAAAACCTATTTGCCCATTAGTGACTTGTCAGGGCGGTGGATTTTAGTTTGTACGATAACGCTGCATCCACCTAAAGTAACGAAAGTTCTTACGTGAACTTCCTAGTAATTCCCTCTTCCTAGGTGCATCATTACTCCTAACATTTGTAATATCAGTTTGAAACTTGTAATGTTGCCGTGTCCTATTCCTGCATTTTCAAAATCCTGCGAATCAAACAGGTCCTGAGTTGGTGATGATGTTGTGCCTCCCATCTTTCACCAATAGCCGTCGGATCTAGATCTGACGCATACAAACCAAGTTTCTCCATTTTTGCAAAAAGATGCCCGCACTTGTTCCCTATTTACAAACAACTCCTTGTCTCTCACAATCAGCCTTATCTCCTCCCCACCACATCTAGAAGGCCGTGGAAAAATCCGGCGCGATGGCCGCTGCCGGAGCAGTCCACCGCCAATCTTGGTGTTCCATGCAATGCACGGGCATCTACGCACGGGAAATTATGTCGAACAGGGCTAGTTGTAAGCAGGCTAGCTCTACATCCATGATGATAGTGACTGCAGATGGTGAGGCTGACTATGGTATGCCGAACACGGCGCCTATACTCAGGTGTCATCTCCGACGCAGGGTCTTGTCACTTCACTGTGAGGAGTAGCACATAATAATTTGACCAACGGGTAGTACAGTGCTAGTACTCCTAGGAGTACTGCATTGGTAGTACTACTACTAGTACTAGTAGCACCACCGTCTGGATTTAGGAGTACTACCACGTCCATCTGGATTTTAGTATTTGACTAGCAATATCTAGTAATGCATGTCACAAAAAATGTACTACTCCCTCTGTAAATAAATACATGGTGTTTTATTCCTATCGGCGAGAGAACTTAATGTTTTCTTGCTAACTAGAGTCTTAATAGGATTACATGCAATGAACTAAACACTGCATGTCATGTTTGGCAGTCTCAAGTCATTGAAAGCATGCACGGCCCACATCTCTCATTGGTTGATATGTCACGAAATAAGAAACAAGGAGGGAGTTAATGCACCGTACCTAAGTGTCTTGGGATTACTTGGTTTTCGTAATGTGACTTACACAACATTTTTGTTTACATGCATTAACATTTTATTAGTTAAATCAAAGGTCAAAACTTGGCGCAAAATGCAAAGGGGACCAATAAACCAGTAAACATCAAACTTCTCTCGTTTGGCCCCAACTAGAGGTCCGGTGAGATGACTATACTGCATCGGCACGGAGGGGGCGCAGCTTCATTGACTTACGACAACTGCCTTTGGGTGAATGACACGTGGGCCCAAGGCGTGGATGGCCCACCTATCATACAACCAAAGGCAAGTGCAGTAGAGGGCCAAGGAGTAGTACGAAATCCTACGCACCTACGCACGCTAACCAAGGGCAAGAGTGATCACTCGAATCGCAAGTTCAGTTGACTACTACTACCTCCGTCCTGGTTTATTAGTCTCCTTTGTAATTTGTGCTAAATTTTGACCAAAGATTTAACTAAAAAAATGTTGATGCATGTCAACAAAAATTATATTTTTGGATTCGTATTTGAACATAGTTTTCAGTGATATAATTTTCAGTAACATGCCTAAACAGTTTGTTAGTTAAATTTGTGGTCAAAATTTGACACGGATTACAATGGGGACCAATAAACCAGGACAGAGGTAGTAGAAGCTAAGCTAGACCCATGGAGGCGATGAGCGCGAGCATCAGCCGGCTGTGCCAGATGGTCCATGACGCCGGCCTGTGGCCCAGCAACGAGGAACGTCTCCAGGTAGTATTGCTTGAGGCCGGCAGGGCGAGGGGCCACTTGGATGATAGCTATGTCTCCTTGTTCACCGAGGTCCTCGTCGGTTTCCTCGACAAGTTCACCATCATCAAGAAGCTCGCGGACGACTTTGACGTAAGCCTTCAGCCGACGCGCCCAGGCTTTGCAATGCCCGCCACCCTCAACGGCCACTATGGTGACAACCTCTTCGACGCACTGGTGGCCCTGCGACTGCCCACCGTCGTGCCGGAGAATGTCCACCTTGAGGTCGCGCTCGCCGCGCAGCGCCTGGCGCAGCAAGACACCATGGACATAATCACCCACGTCTACACGCATGCAAGAGGAGGACCATAGGATGCTGGCCTTCTTGGACCGTAGGGCAATCTTGGACGACACTGTTCAGAAGCACGTTGAGCTCGCCGCCAACGCCGCTGCTCCTGACACGTCGGTTGGTGACTCGGCGCACTAGGGCGTGAGGATATTGTTGATGGGTCCGTATGTATTTTTATCTTTCTGTCAAATCCATGTAGTAGTATGATACTACAGTAATTATCTTACCTTTCACATCAACTTCATAATTTTCGTACGTACTCCATGCATGAACGGCGCCAGAACCAAACTTCTCATTACTCTAGGCAAAATCGTTATTTTCTATCTATCGATCGCGCCATGGAGCAGAACCAAAATTTTCAAGTTACGAGTTCAAAAGGAAAAGCCTGTCGTGTTCGCGTCGCACCCCCACACGGTTGGTCCGGCACGCTGCTCAAGCGGGAATGCGTGCGGTGTTGCATTTTCACTTACAAGTGGGACCGTAGTTGAGCAAATCGACTATCGGCAAACCCCCACCCCGACCACCGCGCGATGGCTGAGAAAACAGGAGGGAGAAGAGATGGTTGTAGCACGGACTCCAAGAAAATTGGTGTCGGATGGGACTCGTGTGGGTGGCGTGTGCCGTACTGCTAGACGTGAATGCTAGTTATGGCCCATGCCACCCCACTATATCGAGCCTATATCGAGGTACAGTATGTAGAACAAATTTCCCGCAGTCCGTGCTCAGCACTCCTCTATCTCTCTTCTCAGCTAGCCAGCGGACGCGCAGAGCCCATCGTCTGTTTGCTCACATGCGGTCCCACATGTCAGTGAAAACGCAAACGGACCCACTGAAACTGCACATCTTTTACCTCGACGTGCTGGTGATGAAAACCAAATCCAAGAAAGATCTTCGGTGGCCGCTTTTGGAGTTACTCAAGTGTAGTAAGATTATATTTACAGTTTAACCCAAGATGCACATCTCGTGGCTTCAACTTATCAACTATAGTACCACTCTATTTTCTTTCATGACATGACCTGGATGCTGGATGTCCCATGTGTCAGCAAAAGGAGGAAGAACCCGACCAAATCTTCGGTTGTGCTCTCGGATTAGACTAGTTGTGCTAACTTAAAATTATTATTGTGTACTCCCTCCGTTCCAAAATACTTGACTTCCATTTGTCCAAAAATGGATGTGTCTATATACTAAAACATGTCTAGATACATATATATTTTGACAAATAGAAGGCATGTATTGTGCAACGAAGGGAGTAGAATGGATGCAAGTTTTTGTATTGGGAAGAAGAGTACATCCATATATTGATAGAGCACAATTTAGTAGATGTTCTATCACTTTTAGCTAGCATAGAGGCTATAGATGAGATTAGTGCACTTGTTGATACTCCTACTTGGTATGCGTGTTGCTGTTTAGACACAGAGAAAAACGGACCAGAGGGAGTACTAGAATAGAGGCTAGGCATGAGACTAGATGCGAGGAAGCAACGTCTACTTCTTTACACTCGAAGAAGAAAGAAGCACACAAGATCGAGCCTCCGCAGATCAACAATGAATGCATCGAGAAGGCCCTAATCCAACTTCCAGGAGTAGTAAAATGTATTCTTGTGCTTCTTGTTTTCTTTGGTCTTGCTTTTCTAGTCAAAATTATCGTTGGAGTTCGGGCAAAATGGAGGTTCGTTTGTGGTCGTGTGTTGCAGTTGGCCTTACAAGTGGGACCGCGGTTAAGGAAACCGACTATCGGCAAACCCACACCTCGCCCGCCGCGTGATGGCTGAGTTAGAGAAACGATGAGGTTGAAGAGATTGCTCTAGCATGGACTCCAAGAAATATGGTGTCAAATGGAAGTTGTGCTGGTGGCGTGTGCCGTACTCCTGGACGTGAATGCTTGTTATGGCCCATGCCACCCTACTACTCCTACTACTTAGTACTATATAGTACTACTAGTATCGAGGATTCGAGGTGCTGGTTACATAGTAAAGTATGGCTACAGTAAAAACACCCGCACGACACGCAAAAGCATGTGAAGCTAGTACAAATAGTGTACTACTATTGTTGATTGGCCTCATCCGATAACCTGTTGCAATGCACGTACAATTATGTATTCGGAAATATTTTTTTTTGCCTCGTCGCACCACTCACTCACAGAAGTAACTCGAAAGCCATTCATAAATTTAGTAGGTTTATCACAGGCATATCATTTTATTACATACAATAGGTCATCAACCCACATCGACAACGAGGATATATTATAAATACTAAAGTTTTCACCACGCAACAAATAACAAGCAATGAAATGAACTTCAACTCAACCATTCCTCGGCGTTGGAAACGCTTGCTTTGAACCACACGTGATTCTCTGGGACGGGCCATCCATTGTCGATCTGGAGACCAACGCAGGACTGATCATCCAGGCTGAAGCGGCCTACTATATCAGTACAAGGGTAGGGAACCACCCAAACGTCCGAGGTATAGACACAGTTGCTTCTCATAAATGGTAGTAACGTTGTGTCAACAGCAGTTGGATCGCCTTTCACCATCATTGGATAGTTTTGTCCAAGGAAGAGCGAGTTTTCTCCAAGACTATCAATTTTGTACCAGGGAGAAGGAGTTGGCACTAGCACACTAGTATCCATCCCGAATACCATGCAACGGGTGTTGGAATAGGTCCAGAGAGTGCGACCATGGGAGACTACACCTGCTTCCTTAGCAGTAACATCATCAGTGGGTTGTATACACACGAGAAGAGGTGATCCATCGAAATTAGTTGCCAGGCGCCAAATAGTATATGGGCGCTACTCGTCCTCATGCTCGTGATCATCACCATCATCATCTCCCCCTTGGTTATAAAAATCTTCAAGTATAGGTGGTGGAATGTTCACAGGACCTTGGAAACACAAGAAGAAAGTTAATTAGTAAGGCTGGCCATAGTGGGGGTAACATAAGTAGTATCATGCACTTGGAACTCGCAAACATGCTTATGTGGTAGGCAATTAAGGAAGGGAGAGATGGTTATAGTAACATAGGTAGATATCATAACATAAGAAATGTGATGCTACTATGTGTCATGCATGGCAATAAATGAGACCACCTATGATACTAATCTAAGATACTATGCACTATAGAGGTAGTAACATAAACTAGTAACATATGCATGTTACTAGTCTAAGTTACTCCCCACTATGACCAGCCTTGCTAACCCGCATGCATGTGGATGAAGCAATTATAATTACGGTGGAAGAAAAACGTACCGAAACAACGAGGATGCCATGCCAAAATAGTGCCACGAGTGGTGGCAGCAAACACAAGTCCCTCGTATTGAATTGCATCACAGTACTCATCCGTGTACAGAAACTGATTTTTGAGCAATATCCATCCAGTCAAACCACTGACGACGGCAACAAGCTTGTCGAAGATAGCAACAACTTCATAGTTGTTGTAATTCCAAGAGCGGTTGGGGACTCGAGAAATTGCTATGTTCCGTAGAAGACAGTCACCATGATTGTATTTGAACGTGCGTACAATACCGGTGTGCTCAACCTCTGGGCAGTCTGCTGAGATTTTTGGAAGTGGAACCCGGTCATGAGTGTACACATTCATAAGTTCCCACTCACAGTTGGACCCAATGTAAACAACCCAATCTCCATTTGCGCCTGCCCAAGCCTTGCCCTCAAGCGATGGCATCTTAACATCATACGTATCATTACCAAGCAGCATCAACTTGCACAGGGCGAGGCCTCCGTCGTGACGGCGCCAGTCATCAGGGTCACAGCAAAGAAGATAGGGGAGATCAAACCGCTCTTTGACTCATGGGTTCCTTGTAATGATGTTATTAGTTGAGTCGAGAATGGGCTTGAACGAACCTGCCATGCTAGCCGAGGTGATGACGTCGCACCGATCAATGAGTTCCTCCACCACATCATCTTTTAGATTGGGGCAAGAATAACGGGGTCGTTTCCGTCCTGTTCCCTCCATGGAGAAGATGATCGAACAATGGCAGAAGAAAGGGTGAAGGGCTAAAGGAAAATGGAGGAGGGAGAGGAAGAGCGTGCGACAGCAGTTCCAAATCGAAAGGGAAAGGTGAAGAGTCGGTGGACGGTTGCCAGTTTGCCACGATTCACGAAGGGGCGCCCCGGCCTACACGTCGGTTCGGAAATACTCCTACTACTCGCCGTCGTCTCACTGATATGTGGAACGGGACCACATGTCAACGAAACATGGTGTGCAATTCTCGTGCAAAATGCGATCTGGCTGCGTTGGCCCGAGGTGCCGCATTAGTTATCGGCCTTTATTTTTTTAATGGCGTGCCGTTCAGTTTTGAAGCACGACTAACTAGTACTGTACGCAGAGAAAATATAAACTACTCTACCACTACTCCACCTCCAGTACTAGTAGTATAAAGAAGATATATAGGCTGGAGCTTCAGCGCTTTCTTGCCAAGGGCTGCCCACTTGCTTCTCACACTACCACCCTCTCTCCAGATCTAAAAAAGACGGACCCTCTCTCCCTCCTCACCGGTGGTCACAGACCCGCCGAGGAAGAAAAGGGCGTGTAGCATTGATGCACTCGTCGTCGGCGAGCGAGGTCACGCACTGACGACAAGGCCGTCCTCTCAGACCTAGCGCCCGCACGGGATCGCTGCCGTAGTGTGTGCGGAGGACGACGACCACGAGCGAAGCCACTTCCCGCCGACCCTTAGGTATGCTACCTCTTTTCGAACCATACCCTTGTTCTATTGCCCCATCTGGCACGTCGTTGCATGTGGATCTTTTTCCACTCCACCATCTTTCCAAATTGCTATCCTCTGCTCTGCTGGCCACGCAGACGAAAACCATAATTTGCACTATTAAAGGAAACCCTACTTCATGCAGACTAATGCATGTCTAGGTTGAATAAGGAAAGGAAGGGAGACTGTACTGTCCAAGAAAGTAGGCATCGAACCCGCATCTAGGTTGAAAAGGGGAAAATCAGTAGCTAAGTAACGAGTCTCGTGTCTCTTGGTTGAAGAAGGGTAGAAAGGCATGACAACGCAATAGAGAATGACCAGGTCGATCGGTTTGTTGTCCTCACATAGGAAAAATGTGGCTAAAGAGAACAAAAATGGGACGTAATCCAGATATGCTGCCTGGATATTTGTTGCTCTGGGCAACCATACCTCTCTCACCACTCTGCGTCCGTGGAGGTACATCGTACTGGTGCGCCCACTGTTCGAATGGGCCTCCCATGCTCTTATTGCCACTTTTTTTTGCTGTTAGTATAACGCCAGCAGTCAAGTCAAGCAATACTACTGCTAAAGTGATGCCACATTTAACTAATGCCGCTCTCAGTCTAATGCCACAGATAAATTTAAGCAGTGCCATTTAATGTCACTAGATCATTTCAGGGTTAGCTGTTGATTGTGGATGTATTAAAGATTTTTCAGCTAAGGCATTCTAATGCTATTGCACAACCAGTATACCAACGATGAAACTTGTTTCTACCTTCAGATTTTTGCACTGTTAATGCTTATAGATTACATACCTCACTTTCATGAGATAAGTTAATTTTTTTGTACAGTGTCACCAAAATGCCAAGGCGCTGATGTCATTTTATTTTGGTTAAACTGCATAGACAATTATGAAGACAAGAGGAAAGGTCAAGAGTGGGCACCTCCTCCTCTGGCTATTCTCTTGATTTGTTTGATCAAGTTTTTATGTTTGATTGATTATAAGGATTGGGATAGCAATTTTTAAGGCCCCCCGAGTTCGAAATGATATTTACCTTGGAGGTACATGGTTTGCAATTTTTTATACTGTCATTAGTTAATAATGCTAGTTACCTTCAAACTTTTGTATTTGGTTTAATGCTCATGCACAGCTAGTATACAAATGCTGAAACTTGTTACCTTTACATTTTGTATTGTTAATTCTTATAGAAACCTTCCAGTGCTAGAGTTTATTGAATTCTGTTCAGTAAAACCATTGTACTGTACCCTGTAATAAACTAACTACTCTACTGTTGCACTAGCCACTGGATTAGTGTATATTTGTAGTATTGGAATGGTGTTGCATTAGCGTATGGACATAAATAAAGTGTGGCAAGCTTTCCCAGATATGTGCTCAAGAAAACTACTACCTATTTTTCTAAATACTAGACGTTTGGGCACTTTAAATTGAACCGCGAAAACGTCTTATATTAAGGAACAGAGGGTGTAGAGTTCATTCAAATTATCCCAGTAAAGCTAGTCACACCCGACATCGGAGGAGGGTGTAGAGTTCATCCAATGTTCATTATGTTATCAGAGGAGGTCTATATGTTTGTCTCTAATGCCTGTCTACTACATACCCGACATCATGATGTAATGTTAAGTCATTTCCTTTTGTACATTGTAACTAAATTATCAAGGCGGTGATGGCATTTTATTTTAGTAGAACTGCACCAAATTTGCTTAAAAGAAGAGGAAAGGTCAGGAATGGCTCAGTTTTTCAGAAAAAAACTATGTATGCCTTCCTGACACCAGCCGATGTTGCTTTATTTATTCCTTCAAACAGGTGGTTAGAAACAGTCTTGCTACCTTTTCCCATTAAGAAATTGGAATGCTTATATTTGTGAGTCTATGCTTCAACTAGTGCCACTTTTATAGTAATCACAGTTTCAATATCTATGCAAACAGGGATGCTCGATTTTAGTGGAGCTGCACAAAAAGTCCAACTGGTTCAACATTAGGAGCATGTTTTTTTCCAAACCTTTATATCCAATTGGTGGCACTATGAGTTGTTCATTACGAAGGTACATGGTTTGCTACTATCTTGCTACTCTTTTTGTACTGCCATTAGATAGTCATACTAGTGGTTTGCATGTGAATTTATTGGTAGGGTGGACCTACATTGGAGGTGCAGGACATGATTCAATGATTGGATGCTCAATTTGGGTTGTATCGATTTCACCTCTTCCATCACTGCCAACATGGTGTGGTATATGTTTACTAGCTGCTTGATATTTGTGCAGACAGAGATGTCTGCCCGTTGCTATTTGGCAAACAAACAAAGTGTCCGCAATTTTGGTTGAACTGCACAAGAGAATAGTATAGTCACTGCATGCAGTGCCATTTGAAAATAGACACAAAGATTGGATAGTCACTTCATGGACTACAGAAAAGTAGTACTCTACTATTTACTGGCCAACACTTGGTGCTTCATTGCTTTGGTCTAATTATACAATGGGCATCATTTTCCCTAAGTTAAAGTTTGTATTCCGAAAATAGTCTCGCGGTGTGATCGAGAGAAGACCAAATCATATTGCAGTGGATGTTCCTCCATCATGTGTGGTTCATTCTCATGGTTCCAGCTGTTGGTGAAACCACTTACGTTTGCAAGAGGAATTGTAGACTTCACAAACAAATTTGTCTTTCAGTCTTTACTGAATGTTGGCCAAGAGAAGCATCCATGTTAGTAGGAAGAACATATGTTTTTTCTAGATCTTTGCTTTTGGAGCTACATATTTGTATATGATCTGTGAATCATTGAGATGCATTAACATGTTGATCTTATGTATGGGAATCGTACTAGTTAGTTTTAGTTGTGACGCAAGATCCGAAGTGGCTAATCTTTGCTTTTGGAGCTACATATTTGTATATGATCTGTAAATCCTTGAGATGCATTAACAGTTACTTATTTCTGTTCGCTCAGTGTTTACAAGTTACTGATCAATCAGTAGCTAGCCTACAAATGCGCACCTGGCAGTTTTATTTGCGACGCAAGATGCAAAGTGGCAGTTTTTTGAATAAAAATGCATACCTCTGAAGAAACTGACAAGCTACACTATCGATCCTACACGGATAAAAATGCCTACCTCTAAAGAAACTGACAAGCTACACTATCGATCCTGCATGGATAAATAGCATATCACGCACGTACTACCTCCTTTCCGGTTTGCAGAACTCAATTCAAGAAATGACATACTCGATCCTACACGAATAAATAGCGGATCACGCACGTACTAGTACCCCCTTTCCAGTTTGCAGGGCTTAATTCAAACCTCTCACCAACCAAGGTACTCCCTCCGTCCGGGTTTATTAGTCCCGTGAGCAAAGCAGCAAGACCAAGGCATGGCAATAATTAACGGCATGAAGAAGTTTAAGCCTAATTAATTCCAGCGATTTAAGTGGCTGCATGCGTGCCCTCGGCTACGACTCGTTGCATGCTACTTCGCGTACTGCTTGCGAGCGATTCTGAGTGCCTGCATGTAGCCGGCCATAATTAAGGCAGCTAACTGATGCGAAAAAAGATACACTTCAATTGTTGCGGGCTTTTTAAATCCATGAAATCATTATTGACAAGGAGGGAGATGATTCGAGTGCACTCGTTTGACCGCCATGCCGGCATGCGACCCAGACGGGACGAGACGACACAGTCATAATTTCAGTTTCCCTAGTTTTCCACGGCAAGCTGGCGCGCTAAGCCATTATGCATTGAATTCCGATGACCGTCGCGCTACCTTCCCCCTATAAGTACTGTTTCCCGGCATTCTCCAGTGCCACCGTGACCCAAGTCGCCATATCCTCATAATCCCCCACCAGCCCGACGTCGCTCGCCACGTCCGCCATGCCCCCGCCTGTCCGCGGTAGGCGACGCCGGAGGCGGTCACCGCTGGAACTAGTGTTCGGTTTTTCATCGGAAGGCAGACAGAGGGAGGAGGCATTCTATCTGTCTTTAGATGGCAATGCACAGATCGAGGAGTTGTTGGAGCGCAACCGCATGGCGGAGGAGCAGGAGTTGTTGGAGCGCGACCGCCTGGCGGAGGAGCAGTGTATCGCCGATTTGCGCCGCCAGCGGGACATGGAGCAGTAGCGCACCGACGCTCTGAGTCGCAAGCAGAGCGCCCGCAACTGGGCCGACTACGTGGAGGCCGGCGCCCGGTAAATAGCCCTGGAGGCTGTCGGGCACACACCCGTTTGCGACGCCGATTTTTACTACCAGCTCGTCAAGTGGGTTTCCCGCTTGGAAGCCGAAGCTTCGGTGGACCACGCCGGCATGTAAAGGGCCAACGCGCGCGAGCAACGCGCCCTATCACACCTCTGGCAAGTCCGAGGTGAGGCGCAGGACGCCGGTGCCGGCGTTTAGCGTGTACCACCGACATCGTCTAGTTAGCTAAGAGTATGTTAGTACTTGTCTAGTGGGAGTAGATAGTTAACTTGGCTATGATGGTTGTCAACGTGGAAGTTCAGTACTCTATATGTGGATCAGACCTGTTACTTTGCTCTGAATGTTGAACTTTCCATTTGAACGTATGGAATGGGCTGTTATTTTTTTAAATGGGTTGTATTTGTCCTCCACGGGTTTAGAGGCTGACTTGTGGGCCTAGCAAGTTGACGCATACACAATCAGGAGATGATTGTACGTGGAGAGGAGGATAGCAGGGACCCGCCAAGGTCATGGCAGTACGCAAGCAAGTGCCTCCTTATTTCAAGCCAATAAAAAAATGGCTCGCCCAGTTATTAAATGAGAGAATTGCACAACGAGCGGCTGACACCAGGGACCCAGCAGCTCGCCTAGTTATTTTTTTGGGTTAATTTGATAAATGCCTCCGAGAAATGCCACTGCAATTTCCAAACTTTGAAAAGTGCCATTTCTAGTGGCATTTTTTGAAGTCTGGAGTGGCGTTTTTCAAAGTTTCCAAACTACAGTGGCATTTTTCAAAGTTTGCAAAAATTGCAGTGGCATTTTTCAAAGTTTGGAAATTGCAGTGGAATTTTTATGAATCGCCATAATTGGAGTGGCATTTATCTAATATGTTTTTTGAGACGGAAGCAGGGTGTCAATTGGGCTGTGTAGGACACTCTGGCCTGTCTAGACACAATTTTCTTTTATGTTTACCAGAGACCAGCCCAGTAGTTTTTTTTTCTTTTTGAAAATGGCTAGCCCAGTTTTTTTGTGATTTGTCAAGTAAGTCACTTTATCAGGCCTGTTGGGCTAGACGAGGAGAGCTTCATTCGGCTGGCCGAGAAAATGGCCTATCAGTAATGAGAAATGGGTTGTACATTTTTAAAACACATCAAACCGGCAATTAGTTTCAAATATCTTTTTTTCATTTCGAGATTTTAAATTGCATTGATTTTTATGCGTGGACAATTTATTGGATTTTATATTGATATACATTTATTTTTAAAATCAGTTTGAATGTGTCTCGAAATTTCGGGATTAAAAACAGTTCAGACCACACCGACATATGCAAAATTTTGTATAATTTTTTAACCGTGGCCACAATATGGGCTGTAATGCTAACAAAAAGAATATGGGCTCCAAAAAAAACCGTAAGAATTAGCAAATGGGCTGTAAACTATTTGATATAATGGCAGATGGGCTGTATGCTATTTTCCACAGATTTGAGGCTTTCCACAGATGGCGTGTATACTGTTGGATGTCCATCCAACGACCGTCGTGCTTCTTCAATCTCTGCTCTTCCTTCTCCAGCCGCTCAAACAAGCGCCGGCGGGACTGCCTGCTACCTCCTCCCCGCGACCGGCTGTGCTGCCGCGCAGGCCTCACGGCCTCACCATACTCCCATCGCTGGCCTAGCTATCCCTCTACTCACTCTTAGTCCCACACATGCTGTTATTCTCCGGCGACGGCAGACGAACCAGTAAACCCTCGTACTCCTCCGCGTGGGAAATAACTTCCGAGTATTCTCTGGCTCCGTGTCGTTCCCTTCCTAGGCCTCGCCATCGTCCACTACCCTGGTGCTCTCGGCGCGGCCTGGTCAACGTGGTCAATGAACGACATCCATTGGAAGTGGACTGTACGTGGAGAGGCTGACAGCTGGGTCCGCGGCCGCACGCAAGGAAATGCCTCCTTATTACGGGCAAAATAATGATTCCTCCACCTGACATCTGGGACCCACCGAAAGGGCCTCTCTATTTCGTGAAAAAAACATTACCGCCGCTGACAGCTCGGACCCACCAACTATATTTTCGCACAAAAAGAAGTGCCTCCTTATTACGCCCCAAAAAAAGAATACTCCCCCTGCTAGCTGGGACCCAGTATAGTGGGCCTACTAAGTTGACAGGGATGAAGGGCTTTGTCAACTTAGTCAATATGCATGATTCTAGCTCGACTGACCGTACGATGTCCATCCAACGGCCGTAGTGCTTCTTCAACCTCTGGTCTTCTTGCTCCAGCCGCCCAAAGCAACGCCGGTCGTGCTGCCTGCTCCTGCCTCCCTTGGCCGGCTGTGCTGCCGCGGAGGCCTCACCGCCCCCACCCCCTATTATTCTGCGGCGACGGCAGCGCAGCCGAACCAGTGAACCCTCGTACTCCTCTCCGCGTGGGCATCCACTACCGCGTCTTCCCTGGCTCTGCATCGTCCCCTTCCTAGGCCTCACTGTCGTCCACCGCCGTGGTGCTCTCGTCGCGGCGTGGTCAATGTGGTCAACGACCGAATTCCATCCGAAGAATAATGTACGTGGAGAGGCTGACAGCTGGGTCCACGGCAGCCGCAAGGAAGTGCCTCCTTATTACGCGGAAAATAATTAGTCTTCCACCTCACAGCAGGGACCCACCGGACGGGCCACCAGTATTTCGCGAAAAAAAGTTTGCCCCTAACTGCTGGGACCCACCCGACGGGCCACCGTATTTCGCGAAAAAAACGTTCCCCCTGCTGTCATCTCGGACCCACCGGAAGTGCCTCCTTATTACGCACAAAAAAATGAATACCCCCCAGCTAGCTGGGACCCACCTTGGTTGGAGGCTGACTTGTGGGCCTACTAAGTTGACGGGGACGGAGGGCTTTGTCAATTTAGTCAATATAAACGATTCTAGCTCCAGTGACCGTACGATGTCCATCTAACGGCCGTAGTGCTTCTTCAACCTCTGGTCTTCTTGCTCCAGCCGCCCAAAGCAGCACCGGTCGTGCCGCATGCTCCTGCCTCCTGTGGCCAGATGTGCTGACGCGGAGGCCTCACCGCCCCTACTATTCCCACCGCTGGCCAGGCCTGCGGCGACGGCAACCTCACACCACAGCCGAACCAGTGAACCCTCGTACTCCTCTCGGCGCGGGCTTCCACTGCCGTGTCTTCCCCGGCTCCCCATTGTCCCCTTCCTAGGCCTCGCCGTCGTCCACCGCCCTGGTGCTCTCGGCACGGCGTGGTCAACATGGTTAAGGAATGATTTCCATCGGACGTGGACTGTATGTGGAGAGGCTGACAGCTGGGTCCACGGCCGCAGCAAGGAAGTGCCTCCTTATTACGCGGAAAATAATTATTCCTCCACCTGACAGCGGGGACCCACCGAACGGGCCACCGTATTTCGCAAAAAAAACATTTCCCCCCTGACTGCTGGGACCCACCAGCTACACCTTCGCACGCAAGGAAGTGCGTTCGGGCAAAAAATAATGATTCGCCCCTCTCACTTCTGGGACCCACCAGCTACATTTTCGCACGCAAGGAAGTGCCTGACAATCGGGACCCACCTGGTCGAAGCGTATGTAGCGTTGTCATTCTGGTCGCGAACGTGTACGTACATACTGGTCGTTGTAGAGGCGCGCCCGTGTTGTAGTAGAGGCGCACATGTAGCATGTACACGTACGTACAGCGGCCAGGGTGCAAGAAAGAAAATACAGCCATGTATGTGTACATACGAGCGGGGTCTCGAACGCCTAGTCGCGCATACGTACGGCGAGGGCTCGTGTTCATGGGGAGGCAACGGAATGCGTCATGTTCCTGGGGAGGCAACGGAATGCGTCGTGTTCATCGGGAGGCAACGGAATGCATCGTGTTCATGGGGAGGCAACGGAATGCTCGTGTTCATCGGGAGGCAACAGAACGCGTGGGAGCCAACCGGCTTGAACGGAACAGGCGATGGAAACGAGGCCTGGCGTACCACACAACAGAGGAAACAGCCTTGTGTTCGACCGACCACGTTCGAAATGGGGTCCTATTGATCGGGAGGGGCTTGGCATAGCGCAACGGGGGTCCTGTTGAACGGGAGGGGTGTGGCGTACCGCAAAATGGAGGAAACGGACCTCCTACGGTCGAAACGGGGGCACTGTTGATCGGGAGGGGTGTGGCGTACCGCAAAACGGACGAAACAGACCTCCTACGGTCTAAACGGGGGTCCTGTTCATCGGGAGGGGTGTGGCGTACCGCAAAACGGGACTCCACGGGATACTGTTCATCTCCACCGTCGACCTCCTCCAGCCTCCATGGGCTCCTGTTCATCCAGCCTCCACCGCGCGCTACTCCACCGGCTACTGTTCAACCACCCCTCCATAGGCACCCCTCCACCATCTATTGTTCATCCAGCCCTCCACACCACGGGGACCTATTCAATCACCCCTCCACGGCAACCCCTCCACCGTCTATTGTTCATCTATCCCTCCACAGCACGGGTTCCTGTTCATCCAGAGGCAATGCCACCGCTCACTGTTCATCCAAACCCCCCCGCAACGCTCACTGTTCATCCCAGAGGCAGCATCGATCGGCTTCAGTTAGCAGCAGTAGCGAAGGAATCACTCCATTGGGTTCAGTTAACAGCCATCGATCGATCGCTCGGGTTCAGTAACGCGTAGCCTGCAGTGCAATCACTCGGGTTCAGTTAGAGCCCAACGCCTCGCTCGGGTTCAGTTAGAGACAACGCCTCGCACACAAGCGCGTACCTGTATGAGAGAAACGCGCATCACTCTCCCACCATAACCGGCAACTCCCCGAAATTTTCCTCCCCCTCGCTTCTACCATGGTTTTTTTCGTCATGGACGGCCCAAAGAATGTCATGCAGCTGCGTCTCCGGCCCGCCCAGGACGAAAAGCCCATTTTCTGTCATGATTTTTTGTCATAGAAGTAGGATCCCACCACATCTATGATGATACCGGGTTTTGTCACAATTATCGTCATAGAAGTGTCATATGTATGACAAAAAAAATTTCGTTCGGCCCAAAATGTCACGGATGTGTCTTTTTTTTTGTATTGTACGCCTGTGAATAGCCTGTAATATATTTATTTCATTATCAGTTATTTTTATAGGTACATGTATTGAGCTATTTTCTTGTTTATTAATAAGTAATAATGTATAATGCAAGCTAGTACCTTTCATTCTAATGGTGTAGGCTGTCTTGTTGGACATGAATATCCGACTGGTTACCGATCATGCTTAATAACTTTCGACGCTTGCTTTCTTTTGTTTGGTTTGGAGATTGACTTTGCTTTGTCCTAGCTTGTCTGCGTTCATTTTTTCATATATTATTTGCATTATAATGTAATGCTCTTTCAATTGTTAGTTAGACTGTAGATGTGCTAGAGGCAGTAAATTGTGTCATAACATACCGGTTGTTCCCTTCCACTCTAATTTGCTGAAAATTTTATTCGGATAGTCAGGTCAATATATTCAAGGGTGCATGGAACATTGTTATAAGAATAGGATAGAAGTGTTGTAGTAATGTGTGTACCTTGTTTTTGTCAGGTAATTTGTCTTTTTTGCCCAAGATGATATCCCTGCAAATGGTATGTACTCTTATTAGAAATAGTTTAAAAATAAACTCAAATTGGTTTTTCTGCAAGGCACTATCTGAACCCTTTACTTCAAATATGGGAAGGAAATAACTCGCATATTGCTAAAAATCATATGTTGAACACCATTATCTACAATAGACATGGTCACCATTATCTATTCTACCTTCTGGCGTTTTATCCCCCTTTTGGATCACAGGCACATGATTATTCGACATGGTGGCCGAGGCTAGTGCTTATGGGTTTGTCAATTTTAGATCGACCCTCTGAAACAATAGATGACTTATGTGTCTTCTTCGCACCTAGTGAAGGTTTTAGTAAAATCATAGAAATTAATATGTTAATTTGTCCGTGTGGCATTGTTTTTTTTCATTTTTACGACCTTTTGTTTTTTGGGGGGGAAATGTTACTACCTTTTGTTAGATCAAAATATCTATAATTAGTCATGCTTCTGTCGACCATGGTGTCTCTCCGATTGGAAAATGTTATATATGCCTTTTTTAAAATAAAAGTATTCATGTTTGACTATTTGTCATGATTGTAAACATTCATGTGAAGAAACTTTTGGAAAAATAAAATCAGTGGTATGAAAAAGCAAACTTTTAGCAGTAAACTTGTCTTCACACATAGTCAAAAGGGTAATGCAAGTAGGAAATTGGGAAAGTGGCCTCTATCTTTATTGTTTGGCCACTTTTTGGGTTGCAAACATGGGTCTAACTGTAAGAATTTATGCTAAAATAAGTTGGGTGCATTTCAAATTGAGTAGGTAGCGGTGTTGTCCTGCCTCGCACATCATCATGTTGTGTCGCCAACGCCTTTGTAGGTAGCCATTTTTACACTGGACGGCAAAACCTGATATTGCCCTTCCTCTTCTTTATACTACCCATCATTGAGTATAACAATATAGTGTGGTTACCAATTTCATGTATGAGTTCAATAAGAAACTATTACAACTAAAATTAATTAATGGTTGATAACTATCTCAACTTGATTCATGCATGGGCAGGGAATATATGAATGAATATTCAGTTATATAACATGATAGAAAAAATATGAAAATTTTACATAGTCATCAAGTACTAAAATCTATAGTTCGTATTCTAACAACTGAATTCTAAATATTACAAATTATTTCTTCCTGCCCCGTCGTGATCTGCAAGGTTGCTGTTTATCATCAAGGCATTGTGCATGCTTTCGCGCTTTTTTTGGGCGTTGAATTGCTCTTCCGAGTCTTCATCGTCCTCAAGAACAACAACTTGTTTCTTAATTCTTGTACTCCTTCTTATCACTTTGTATTCTTCTTCTTCATCATCACCACTGTCTTCGTGTATATCATCTAAAATATTTTCTTTTGGTTCCTCTTTAATGATGACACCTTTTGGATAAAGTTGCCCTAGATATAATAAGAGAGTTAGTCCAATTTGTTTGTCTTGAAATATGATTTTTTGAATGAGGAACTCCATATATTTTTTGAATACCTCATCATCTTTTGGAGTATCAAGTGACATAGTTCTCTACTTGTCCGAATCTTCATAGCGTTTCAGCTTTCTCCTACTTGTGCTTTTATTTTTTCATCTTTCATCATTTTTTTATCATGTATCTAAACAGATTGACTCTCTTCATCTGCCCCAGGTTTAATGACACCATCTTTTGAAAAATTCTTTGGCTTACTCTACAAAAGCATCAGAAGATTAGGTCAGTTCCATTATGTCTAAAATATAGTATATTATGATATAGATGATGCATAAGGGAGTGTAATCTACAGATAATTAGGAATGTTGTTTTTTTCGATTTTTTTCAATTTTGACGCAAATATTAACTTTGAGAAATATAATGGAATGCAGGAAAATTAGTAAATATCATACCGTTTCTTTGTTGTCACTCTTCATAGATGAACTACCCGTGTCTAGAAAGAATAGTCTTGAGACTGTGTAGTCTGGTCTACAACTGGTGAAATTGTAGTATGTCAATCTAAATTGAAAAATTACAGTCTGACCACAAATCTCTTGGATTGGTTTTGGAAGCTTGTCACTTTCATTACAAATTGATGCAACCATGTTTTCTGCCGACTCATGAATTAATTGTTGAGCTTCTTTTTCAAAAAGTACGCAAGATGCAGATGCAGTCGAATCACTGATTTGAAGCTTAATCTTATATCTGCAAAATATGTAATGAATTTATTTTAAAAATATTCTATTAAAACTATTAAGATAGACTCATAGAGATCTATTAAACTCTTTACTGTGGTTTGGGTTGAGCTTTCCTATCGCATTTGGTACAATAGTAGCAATCAATTCTCTTTTCAAGTAGCTTCTTGCAATTATTTTCGTGGCATGATATGTAGTACCAACCATATCTTGTATAAACATCATTAATTACTGCTTCCACGGTAAATATCCTTCCCTGTAGAGTAAATATAAATATATCTATGCTTATGATTGGGAAAAAACAATTCATTATTATCGCTGGATTACTAATCTCATTTGATGAGTCTAACAGAATGCCATTTAACTCTTCTGAAGTTTTTCTATTGTAGCGCATTTGCTCTTCCAGTGTACCTTTTAGATGGTTCTCCTCAACATGTAGTTCTTTGATAATTTTTTCCTTGGAACAAATGCTATTTGGAGACAAAGTTATGAGCCAGGGTAGGTAGTACTCACATTGACATTAAAAGGCCAATGTTTGTAGGAATTTCACTCTCCTATTTTGTACGTCCATAGTCTCAGGAATATCTAAATTTATAGAAACTTGAGTTGCACTATTTGACGATAGAGAATATCCTTCATAGTGGTTCAAATAATAATTTTCCTATGTAAAACCGAGCAGAGAGATAATAAAATAAGTGATTAAAATTTGAAAGAAGACATACTGCCAAATTTCCTCACTGTTATTGATTAATTATAATGACATTCCCTATTGACTTCACATCAATTAGATCAGCTTTGTCACCCCATAATCTAACTTTCCATTCCTCGTCTCTGTCAACAAAGAGTAGAACAATTGTGAAGACATGACATGAGCACCTTGGCTGCAAATAAGATGTATTTTTGGCTTACTCAGTTAGAAGGAAAATATCACAGATTCTAGAGACCCAAGATATGTTTTAGTTTCTTCAATTGGTCCTATGTGTGTTGCAACCCCAATAACATCTGTTAGCACATGAATTTAGATGGCATTCTATACATGACATGAAAAAATGTTGCATACTGTATCTAAAAAGTTCAATGATATCATACCTAAGAGAAAAGTGTCAATGCTTACTCTTTGGGAGAGTACCTCCATGCTTGAAAAGTTGAAACCATGCTTTGGAATGTCTTCATTATCTTTAATTTCCTCTATATTTGTTGTGGGCAAGAAGTTGATCATCATATCATTTTGTACAGGTCAAAATCTTGCTGCTGCTGGAATGACTCTCACATTTTTAATGAGGTACACATTGCCTTCCTGAATAAATGACCTTAACTTTTCGATATATGTCTTATTGATAACTCCATGAAATATTGTCCCCTTTAATTGTATTTGTAATTAGCATGTAGATTGAAGCTAAATTATCAAAATAATTCAAGAAAGGATGCAATTTCTATGAGAGAACCATAATAACTCTTCATCAATAAGGACCATGTCTAGACTAAGTATTTCACTATTACTGATCAATATGGAATCCATAGTCTTGACACTCTTGCCTTGATTGTTATTTCCTTTCCTCTACTAGTAGTATTGATCTGACAAAAGGTTTTGTATGCCATGGAAGACTTCATCATTGAACTGCAAAATCAAAAAGATAGTTAGGAATACATATGATGATGCTTATGAGATTGTTACTTTTACAGGGGAGCTATTTGTCCAAACCTGTGTGATTTGAGCTGGTCAGAAACGACGGCAACCCGTTCGTGACAGAAGCGAGGGAAGGGGTCGTCCGCTGTGGACAATGATATATGCTGTATAAGCTGTTGTTGGCAGCGTGAAGCCGGAGACGCGTGTGAGAAGAATTACAATCTATGGAGACGCGTGCGAGAAGAATTACGATCTATGGGATGTCCTCACATCAAGGAGATGACCTGGAGAACAAAAATCACCCGATGCGTACGTGATGTGTATATTGACACATATATATACAGTCATGCATGTGTTTGTATTGCCAATGACATAACATCTGGATGGAGACTATGTGTCTTTTTCTTTTTGGACAATTAATGTATGATATATGTCCATTGCGAATAAAATTAGGAGGCCAACATTTTTATTCTACAGCTTTTTCCCTAGGATTAACGTGGGAGACACGACATGGAGAGGTACCAAGGGGAGGATGCTTCGTGCATAACAGATCACATATTTTCTTCCTTTTTTTTCTTTCTGATTAAAGGGAAAAGGAAAGAGTCCAAGTGGAGGAAGGCTCGTGTACGTGGGATAGGGGACTCCAAGTGGAGAAATACTCGTGGGATAGGAGAGCACATCGTCTCGCCTCCTCATGTTTCATCCAACGGCTATACACGCATTATATATTAATCGGATGGTCAATTTTTTTTAATTTCACGGTTTAACATGGTGTCTCGTATGGTGCCTCCAATTAGTAAATATAAGATTGAGTATAACTATGACTGGATCTCTTTTACCATGAATTACAATCTCCAGTCAGTCCTTGATCTTCGGAGGTGCTCTGCATTTATGTTTTGCGGTCTCAGAAAGGGCTAGAGAGATACCATCTTGTTATGTCATATTATGATTGTTTTGAGGAAGTGTTGTCATCCGAGATTTATTATTATTGCTCGCTAGTTGATTATGCCATTGATATGAGTAAATATGAGACCTAGATGTTATTGTGAATGTGGTTAGTTCATAATCTTTGAGGATAGGAGTATTAAACATGCAGAGGTATTTCGTATGTTTGCTCGTTATGTTTGCATTACTTGCATATGTTTTCTCGTTTAATGATTCTATTTGAGGATAGGAGTATTAAACATGCAGAGGTATTTAGTATGCAATGTTAAATTATAATTTTAGTGATTTGCTACAGTAGATAATGATAAGGTGTTGCATTGATTTATACAAACTTATCTCACGAGTTCTTGTTGAGTTTTGTGTGGATGAAGTTTTTGAGATTTATGGAAACCGTGATATGAGAGGAATTAAGGAGACACAAAAGCTCAAGCTTAGGGATGCTCAAGGCATCCCAAGTTAATATTCCGAGAAGTCTCAAGCATCTAAGCTTGGGGATGCCCCGGTAGGCATCCCAACTTTCTTCTTCAATAATTATTGATTAATATCGGTTGAGCCTAAGTTTTTGCTTCTTCACATGATGTGTGCTATCCTTGGAATGTCGTTCTATTTTGTTTTGCTTGCTATTTAACAAAATACTTAGATATGAAACTTTTCAATAAGAGAGAGTCCTCAAATAGCTACCATTTACTTAACTACTCGTTTTATTTTCACTTATATCTTTTTGGAGTAGTTTGTCATTCACTTTCATGCTTCACTTTTATTTTCACCAAAATTTTTATGCTCATGTTCTTCATGTTAATTTATTTGAGCTTGTCAAAAGCAATTGCAACATATGAAACTAGTCCCAAAGTGATATATATTCAAGAGGGATATAATAAAAACTTTCATAAAGATCATTGGACAAATTAAAATTGATTCTTTGTAATAGTTTTGCAATATGATGATATAATATGCGAGTCATGTTGATGAGTAATTGTGCTTTAGTAAGAATATTGGTGTTAAGGTTTGTGATTGCCTATGCAAGCATGAAACTTAATACTTATGCAATGAAATTACATCCTACTTGTGGTGCATTATTCGGTGTTAGTTATGTTTAATGCTTGCTTATGAGATTTTTCTTTTCTCGATTGGATACTTATCCATCTTTTTGCTAGCCTTTGCTTGTACTAAGTAGGAATACTACCTGTGCATCCAGAATACTTAAACCCAGTTTTGCCATATGAGTCCACTATACCTACCTATATGTGGCATTTCTGTGCTATTCTATGCATATTTGTATGAGCCATCTCAAATTTTCAAAATAAATTTCCTTTTTGTGTGCTCGTACCACTCATGAAACTATAGGGGGTGGTTGATATTTTTCCATGCTAGACGTGTTATTCTCATGATGAGTATTTATTCACTTGTCATTGCACGAGAGTACAATAAAGGTATTAGGGATGCCTAGTCCCGAAATGAAAAATGAATTTACTTTCTGTTGTCAAATAATAGATTCCTTGGAAAGTGTTGGTATGGACGGCACCCGTGGATTCAGTGAGCCGTGGAATGTGAAAGGATGGTGTAAAAAGGAATAAACTTTCTTTTCTGTTTGGGAACCGCCTATGATATATCTAGCATGGAAAGTATTGGGAACTTCTCGATCGTTTTCGTTGACAGGAAAGGCATGCCACTCAAGAAATTTCATCTCTAAATTTCCTCTTTGAGCTCTGGCACCTCTACAAATCCGTATTTCCCTCTGCGAAGGGCCTCTCTATTTACTTTATGCAATTTTTAATTTTATTTGAGTCACCATATTCTCTTATAAAGCACCAACTAAGGGGCGCTATGATCATACTTGAGCATTGGATGTAGCTAATATGCGAGTGTGTTTCATGAATGGATCAATGATTGAGCATGATCTGCTAATGATAACTTGCTTTATTGTTGATATTTTGCAAGACATGACTGCTTGTTGATATGCTTGAGTATTGAAATCTTCATTCCAAAACTAGACTATTGCTTTGAACCATATAAAAGTCCATATGTCCGTTCTACAAAACAAAAGAATGTGATGAACTTGCTAGGCAACATTCCATATCAAACATTCTGTTTTTATCATTAACCTACTCGAGGACGAGCATGAATTAAGCTTGGGGATGCTCATATGTCTCCAACATATCTATAATTTTTGATTGTTCCATGCTGTTATATTATCATTCTTGGATGTCTTAGAATCATTTTTTAGCAATTTTATGTCCTTTTTTGGGACTAACCTATTGACATAGCGCCCAGTGTCAGTTGTTGTTTTTGCTTGTTTTTACTTCGTGTGAAATCAATATCAAACGGAGTCCAAATGCAGCGAATTTTTTTGGAGAGTTTATATGGACCAGAACACCCAGAGGGTGCCCCGAGGGGGGAACAACCCACTTGGGCGCGCCTGGGGGCCCAAGCGCGCCCTGTTGGGTTGTGCCCACCTCGGTGGCGCCGCACCGCCTCTTCGTCCTATAAATTGCCAAATATTCCGAAACCCCCGAGAACAATGCTAGATCAGAAGTTCTGCAGCCGCAAGCCTCTGTAACCATAAATAACCAAGCTAGACCCTATTCCGGCACTCCGCCGGAGGGGGAGATCATCACCAGTGGCCATCTTCATCATCCCAGCGGCCACCATGATGAGGAGGGAGTAGTCCACCCTTGGGGCTGAGGTTTGAACCAGTAGCTATGTGTTTAATGTCTCTCTCTTGTGTTCTTAAGATGTCACGATCTTGATGTATCACGGGCTTTGTTAATATAGTTGGATCATATGGTGTTTCTCCCTCTCTATCTTGTTGTGATGAATTGAGTTTTCCCTTTGAGATTTCGTTTTATCGGATTGAATACTTTCATGGATTTGAGAGCACTTGATATATGACTTGCATATGAATACCTGTGGTGACAATGGGGTATCATACTGATTCACTTGATATATGTTTTGGCACACAACTGGTGGATTCCCCAGCTGAAATTGTGGTAATCTATGCATAGGGGTTGATGCACGTTCTTGTCTTTGTTTCTCCGGTAGAAATCTTGGGGCACTCTTTGAGGTCCTTTGTGTTGGATTGAGTTTTATGAACCTGAAATTGTTTGGTGCGTATCGTATAATTAATTCATGGATACTTGTGGTGACATTGGAGTATCTAGGTGACATTAGAGTTGGTTGATGCATATCATATGGTGTTATTTTAGTACGAATTCTTGGATAGATCGAATGGAAAGAATAACTTTGTGTTATTTTAGTACGAACTCTTGAATAGATTGAATGGAAAGAATAACTTTAAGGTGGTTTTGTACCCTACAAACAATTTCTTCATATGTTCTCCGCTAGATAAGAACTTTGGAGTGATTCTTCATCGCACGTTGAGGGATGGTTATATGATCCTATTAGATTAGCATTATTGAGAGATTGCACAAGCGAAAGTACGGACCCTAGGCCTCATTTTCAAGCATTGCAATACCGTTTGTGCTCATTTTTATCGATTGCTACCTTGTTGTTTTTATTTATTCAGATTATAGAAACATATTTCTACAATTCATATGTCACATTTTTGGCCGTTTCTTTTTCTTTTGATTTTATTTTAAATATTATTTGAATTTCTTTTTTTGTGTGGCTATGTGGTCTTGAAACATAGGAAGATCATATCTTCTCAAGTCCCACAAGTGCCTTGCCATAATCTAATCCATCCCAAGATCATGTCATTTCCCCTATTGGACCAATCCCAATATTCTTTTAAATGGAAATATTCCTTTTTCTATTTAAGGAATAACCCTATTTTCCCTAGGTTGTGAAACAACCTATATTTTTGTCATTCAAAATCGCAAATAATTCTCATAAATTGTTTGGGTCATATCCTCCTCAAATGTGACAAATCTTTTCCTTGCCATGTTCAAAAATAATTCTCAAATAATCCTTTTCCTATTCTGCCCTAAATGGCACTTTGTGAAGGAAGTGTCATTTATATCCCTCAGATTGACCTTAAACTTTTTGGGAATCCTTTCCCATCCAAATAATACCTCCATGCAAAAATTCAGCTCCATTTGCCTAGTGGATCTTCCTCGGTGATTTTTCAAAGTTTATGTCAGGCAGAAACCATTGTGAAGGAAGTACTAGCTAGGAGTATCCAAATGAGCTGCAATTTTGTATGCCTCTTCATGTGGTCATATCATTACCCTCCTCATATTTTTCAGCTCCATCCAATCATTTATGTGACCATAGCTTGAAATCATTATTCTGTTAATATTTTCAAGTTGTGAAGCAAGTGTAATTTATGTTGCTTCATTAATTTTGAAAAATTACCAGATCGTGCTCATACCCAAATAACATCTCTCCACCAAATTTGGGATCATTTAATTGATCCATTTGATCACCAATATTATCACAACTTTCTGGACAAAGCGGATGTTTGTGAAGGAAGTACCATTTTGGGAAGTCCAAATGTTATGAAATTTTTACAGCATCTTTATATGCCCAAATGATCATCCTTAGCCAAGTTTCAGCCCAATCCAACACTCCTAATGAGTGCTACTTCATGATCTTGTTTCTGGACCAAATTATGCAGTTGTGAAGCAACTGTTTTAAACCTTGGTCCAAATCACCTCCAAATTAACATGACTGTAGTCCTTCCTACCCTAAACCCCTCAGACAACAACTTTGGCTCCAATAAATTCTCTGTTGATCACAGCGACATGATCAAGTTTGCTACAACCAACTTTCATCAAAGCCTCACACCTCTCCTTGGCTCCGTCTCTTGATATTTCACTTCTGGGCTACCTTGGGGAGCAAGGACTAGCCACCAGACAAGGTTTGCCAGCCCCTCCTGTCCTCCCTATGATATGTCACGTGCTGGCCGCGTTGGATTTTGCCTACACACGTGCTCTGCTCGTTGTGGCCGCGTCCAGGATGTCGCCTAGCTCAGTCGCCTCCTCTACTCGCCGCGTTCGCGTACCCAACCATGTCCAACAGCTTGCTCGTGCCTCTGCCCTCGCTCTAGACCCCTCTCCCCCTCCGGACTCTTCCCCGGCGAGCCGTCCCCGCCGAGAACAGAGCGCACCCACGGGAGCACTGTGGCTGCTTCATCACTGTTCGCCCCTGGCCTCTTCCGCCCTGTTCTCCTTGGCTTCCTCTGCCCCGTGAACCCTTTGGAAGCATCTCCCCTACCTTCCCATGCCTAGGCTCGCGCCAGCGTGACGACACATGCGTCACCATGGCCGCGTCCGAGCACCGCGTCACCCCGACTATATAAGCCCTTCCCGAGCATCCCCAACCTCACCAGCCTCCTCATCAAGGTCCTCTAAGCCCTCCCCACTGCTCCAACGAGCTCCAGAGTCCCTCTCTGCCCTCCATGTCCGCCGTGTTCGTCGCCGGTCGCCGCTCAAATTGAAGCAGTCCGGCCACTCCCTCCTCTCCTTGTTCCTACGAATAACTCCACTACCACCCTGGAGCCGCCCCATATCCCCTCCCCCTAGTCATGCTCGTGGCTGCGAGCCTCATGCAGACTGATGCCGCAGTCCGCCATTGCTTCCTGATGAGAGCAGAGCCACCAGGTGGGTGCGCCTTGTCTGCCTGATCAGTCTGGTGGCCGGCGTGTCGCTGGAGGTGTCCAGTGGCGGCGGGACGAGCACCGGCGTCGAGCCCCTCCTCCTTTGTCATGGGCAGCTAGTGAGGGGATTAAGATGGCCCAACCGCCGGACTCCACCAACCCATAGGCCCCCCTCGTCAGTCTCCCATGCATAGACTCGTGGGACCAATGACGTGGTAAGTGGAAGCGTATTTGCTGTGATATGCTTTCTAGTTTAGTAAGTGTACTCTTCTACTTCTTTAGTCATGTTTACGCTTTCTCTTCTGCAAAGACGTATTTCTCAGAATGCGCTTTCTTTTTATAGCCGCCAGCTGAACCCTTTATATTGTGAATGTTCATCTATTAAGAGCAGAAACGAATAGTTTTTATTTGATTTTTTGCCTAACGAATGAACGGTCGTAACTCCACAACCACAACTCCAATTGAGGTGCTTCAAAAGCCCACTTCTTCATCTCATCGAGTCCATCATGTTGGTACCATTTTCATAATGTTTTCACACAGTAAAAATGACCATTTTTCTCTTACCCGCTAATAGCCCCCTCCGAGAAAGAAATGTTTCTGGCAAATCTTTTTGCGATCCTTCTGCACTTCTTCCCGGTGACCTCTTCATTCCTAGGCAAGCCACGACAGCCACTTGCATGAGAGCATAGTAGTAGCAATGGTTTTCTAGTTGAATAATAAAATATTCCGTGCATGTTAATATTTTGTGAGTGCTTTATATATGCTTGTGAACCCATGCTCATCCTTATGCTCTTGCCATTTGCATCTTGTTGGCTACTTGTTTACTTGCTAATACATTGCCATGCTCTTGTCTATTAATTATTTATGATGCTAGTGGTCATGCTATGTTCATATGTAGTGTTGTCATTATAATGGTGTTATTCATGATCATCCTATGCCATACTCTCTTGCATGTAGTAGGAAGAATGGTTTATTGTTGTTGCTATGGTTAATGTCTATGCTTCACATCCATGCTCATGTTGATACCATGCTCATATGTATTGTTATTTCAGCATGTTATTATGACTCAACTCATTACATTCAAGTTAACACTACTAGGGAAAAGCTTATACACAGACGCTTACTAGTAGCGAGGGTTAAACACCCTCGCTACTTCTACTTACTAGTAGCGCAGGTTTTTAATCCTCGCTACTACTAAGTTGATAGTAGTAGCGCGGGTTTTTAACCCTCGCTACTACTAAGCGGTCTCTACCGTGCCCCTCGGGACATGCCATAGTAGTAGCGCGGGTCTTTAACCCTCGCTACTACTAAGTTGATAGCAGTAGTGTTGGTTTTTAACCCTAGCTACTACTATGTGGTCTCTACCGTGCCCCTGGACCATGCCATAATAGTAGCGATGGTTATAAACCTGCGCTACTACTAAGTTGATAGTAGTAGCGGGGTTTTTTACCCCTCGCAACTACTAATCGTCTGCCATAGTAGTAGCACGGGGTATGGCCTGTTTGCAAATTTTTAGAAAAAACGTTCAGCATGAAAATCCGCATCTGATTTTGGCGGCCTATGGCCTGTTTGCGAAGTTTTAGAATCCTCAAATTCTAAAAGGAAAAAAAGTTATTCAAGAAGTATTAGTGTTACTATGGTGGCTCAAATCTGGACAAACTATGGTGAAACTACTTATTCAAAAAGAAGTATTAGTGTTACTAAATAATTATTCAAGAATATTAGTGTTACTAAATATTAGTACTAAAGGTTAGACCTTTAGTCCCGGTTCGAGCCACCAACCGGTACTAAAGGTCCCATTTTCAAACTCTACCCCCCCCCCCTGTGGATCGCGTTTTCAGTTTTAAAAAAAATAAAAGAAAATGATGAAAATGTCAAAGAAAATAAAAGAAAATAAGTTTCCCATGTGATATGTGGTCTAGTTGTTGGGAAAATTTGCAAATATGAATTTCGACTTCATTTGCAAAATCTCTCGAGAATTTGTAAAAATGGTCATAACTTTTGCATACTAACTCGGTTGAAAAAGTTTTTTATATGATCCTATTAGATTAGCATTATTGAGAGATTGCACAAGCAAAAGTACGGACCCTAGGCCTCATTTTCAAGCATTGCAATACCGTTTGTGCTCATTTTTATCGATTTCTACCTTGTTGTTTTTATTTATTCAGATTATAGAAATATATTTCTACAATTCATATGTCACATTTTTGGCCGTTTCTTTTTCTTTTGATTTTATTTTAAATATTATTTGGATTTCTTTTTGTGTGTGGCTCTGTGGTCTTGAAACTTAGGAAGATCATATCTTCTCAAGTCTCACAAGTGCCTTGCCATAATCTAATCCATCCCAAGATCATGTCATTTCCCCTATTGGACCAATCCCAATATTCTTTTAAATGGAAATATTCCTTTTTCTATTTAAGGAATAACCCTATTTGCCCTAGGTTGTGAAACAACCTATATTTTTGTCATTCAAAATCGCAAATAATTCTCATAAATTGTTTGGGTCATATCCTCCTCAAATGTGACAAATCTTTTCCTTGCCATGTTCAAAAATAATTCTCAAATAATCCTTTTCCTATTCTGCCCTAAATGGCACTTTGTGAAGGAAGTGTCATTTATATCCCTCAGATTGACCTTAAACTTTTTGGGAATCCTTTCCCATCCAAATAATACCTCCATGCAAAAATTCAGCTCCATTTGCCTTGTGGATCTTCCTCGGTGATTTTTCAAAGTTTATGTCAGGCAGAAACCATTGTGAAGGAAGTACTAGCTAGGAGTATCCAAATGAGCTGCAATTTTGTATGCCTCTTTATGTGGTCATATCGTTACCCTCCTCATAATTTTCAGCTCCATCCAATCATTTATGTGACCACAACTTCAAATCATTATTCTGTTAATATTTTCAAGTTGTGAAGCAAGTGTAATTTATATTGCTTCATTAATTCTGAAAAATTACCAGATCATGCTCCTACCCAAATAACATCTCTCCACCAAATTTGGGATCATTTAATTGATCCATTTTATCACCAATATTATCACAACTTTCTGGACAAACAGGATGTTTGTGAAGGAAGTACCATTTTGGGAAGTCCAAATGTTATGAAATTTTTACAGCATCTTTATATGCCCAAATGATCATCCTTTGCCAAGTTTCAGCCCAATCCAACACTCCTAGTGAGTGCTACTTCATGATCTTGTTTCTGGACCAAATTATGCAGTTGCGAAGCAACTGTTTTAAACCTTGGTCCAAATCACCTCCAAATTAACATGACTGTAGTCCTTCCTACCCTAAACCCCTCAGACAACAACTTTGGCTCCAATAAATTCTCCGTTGATCACAGCGACATGATCAAGTTTCCTACAACCAACTTTCATCAAAGCCTCACACCTCTCGTTGGCTCCGTCTCTTGATATTTCACTTCTGGGCTACCTTGGGGAGCAAGGACTAGCCACTTGACAAGGTTTGCCAGCCCCTCCTGTCCTCCCTATGATATGTCATGTGCTGGCCGCATTGGATTTTGCCTACACACGCGCTCTGCTCGTTGTGGCCGCGTCCAGGATGTCGCCTAGCTCGGTCCCCTCCTCTACTCGCCGCGTTCGTGTACCCAACCATGTCCAACAGCTTGCTCGTGCCTCTGCCCTCTGGACCCCTCTCCCCCACCGGACTCTTCCCCGGCGAGCCATCCCCATCGAGAACAGAGCGCACCCACGGGAGCACTGTGGCTGCTTCATCTCTGTTCGCTCTGGCCTCTTACGCCCTGTGCCCCTTGGCTTCCTCTGCCCCGTTAACCCTTTGGAAGCATCTCCCCTACCTCCCCATGCCTAGGCTCACGCCAGCGCGACGACACACGCGTCACCGCGGCTGCGGCCGAGCACCGCATCGCCCCGACTATATAAGCCCTTCCCGAGCATCCCCAACCTCACCAGCCTCCTCATTGAGGTCCTCTAAGCCCTCCCCACCGCTCCAACGAGCTCCGGAGTCCCTCTCTGCCCTCCATGTCCACCGTGTTCATCGCCGGTTGCCGCAAAGCAGTCCGGCCACTCCCTCCTCTCCTTGTTCCTCTGAATAACTCCACCACCCTGGAGCCGCCCCATATCCCCTCCCCCCTAGTCGTGCTTGTGGCCGCGAGCCCCATGCAGACCGACGCCATGGTCCGCCATTGCTTCCCGATGAGAGCAGAGCCACCAAGTGGGTGCGCCTTGTCTCCCTGATGAGTCCGGTGGCCGGCGTGTCGCTGGAGGTGTCCAGCGGCGACGGGACGAGCGCCGGCGCCGAGCCCCTCCTCCTTTGTCATGGGCAGCTAGTGACGGGATTAAGATGGCCCAACCGCCGGACTCCACCAACCTATAGGTCCCCCTCGTCAGTCTCCCATGCATACACCCGTGGGACCAATGATGTGGTAAGTGGAAGCGTATTTGTTGTGATATGCTTTCTAGTTTAGTAAGCGTACTCTTCTACTTCTTTAGTCATGTTTACACTTTCTCTTCTACGAAGACGTATTTCTCAGAATGCGTTTTCTGTTTACACTCGCCAGCTGAACCCTTTATATTGTGAATGTTCATCTATTAAGAGCAGAAACGAATAGTTTTTATTTGATTTTTTGCCTAACGAATGAACGGCCGTAACTCCACAACCACAACTCCGATTGAGGTGCTTCAAAAGCCCACTTCTTCATCTCATCGAGTCCATCATTTTGGTACCATTTTCATAATGTTTTCACATAGTAAAAATGACCATTTTTCCCTTGCCCGCTAACAGCCCCCTCTGAGAGAGAAATGTTTCCGGCAAATCTTTTTGCGATCCTTCTGCACTTCTTCCCGGTGACCTCTTCATTCCTAGGCAAGCCACGACAACCACTTGCATGAGAGCATTGTAGTAGCAATGGTTTTCTACTTGAATAATAAAATATCCGGTGCATGTTAATATTTTGTGAGTGCTTTATATATGCTTGTGAACCCATGCTCATCCTTATGCTCTTGTCATTTGCATCTTGTTGGCTACTTGTTTACTTGCTAATACATTGCCATGCTCTTGTATATTAATTATTTATGATGCTAGTGGTCATGCTATGTTCATATGTATTGTTGTCATTATAATGGTATTATTCATGATCATCGCTATGCCATACTCTCTTGCATGTAGTAGGAAGAATGGTTTAGTGTTGTTGCTATGGTTAATATCTATGCTTCACATCCATGCTCATGTTGATATCATGCTCATATGTATTGTTATTTCATCATGTTATTATGACTCAGCTCATTACATTCAAGTTAACACTACTAGGGAAAAGCTTATACATAGACGCTTACTAGTAGCGAGGGTTAAAAACCCTCGCTACTGCTACTTACTAGTAGCGTAGGTTTTTAAACCTCGCTACTACTAAGTTGATAGTAGTAGCGCAGGTTTTTAACCCTCGCTACTACTAAGCGGTCTCTACCGTGCCTCCCGGGACATGCCATAGTATTAGCGCGGGTTTTTAACCCTCGCTACTACTAAGTTGATAGCAGTAGCGTTGGTTTTTAACCCTCGCTACTACTAAGTGGTCTCTACCGTGCCCCTAGACCATGCCATAGTAGTAGCAACGGTTATAAACCCGCGCTACTACTAAGTTGATAGTAGTAGCAGGGGTTTTTACCCCTCGCTACTACTAATCGTCTGTCATAGTAGTAGCGTGAGGTATGGCCTGTTTGCAAATTTTTAGAAAAAATGTTCAGTACGAAAATCCGCATCTAATTTTGGCGGCCTATGGCCTGTTTGCGAATTTTTAGAATCCTCAAATTCTAAAAGGAAAAAAAGTTATTCAAGAAGTATTAGTGTTACTATGGTGGCTCAAATCTGGTCAAACTGTGGTGAAACTACTTATTCAAGAAGAAGTATTAGTGTTACTAAATAATTATTCAAGAATATTAGTTTTACTAAATATTAGTACTAAAGGTTAGACCTTTAGTCCCAGTTCGAGCCACCAACCGGTACTAAAGGTCCCATTCTCAGGTTTAAAAAAATAAAAGAAAATGATGAAAATGTCAAAAAATAAAAATAAAATAAGTTTCCCATGTGATATGTGGTCTAGTTGTTGGGAAAATTTGCAAATATGAATTTCAACTTCATTTGCAAAATCTCTCGAGAATTTGTGAAAATGGGCATAACTTTTGCATACTAACTCGGATGAAAAAGTTTTTATATGAAAAATCATCTACTCGACAAGTTACATCCGAATTTAACTGGGGGAACCCCGTTAAGCATTTTCAAAATCCTCAAAAACCTAACAAAAAAAGTTAGGGGGCTTTTAAGATCTAGAGGCAAAAAAATTCATCAAATTTTAGTTTTTTTAAATTTTTGTTAAATCTGGTCAAACTAATTATTCAAGAATATTAGTGTTACTAAATAATTATTTCAGTTTTTTTGAATTTTGGTCAAATCTGGTCAAACTATGGTCAAACTATGGTCAAACAATGGTCAAACTAATTATTCAAGAAATATTAGTGTTACTAATTTTTTAGAACAATAGTTTCAAACTCAAACAGTGAAATGTGTGACTTCATACTCAAGCTAAATTCCTGAGGTTAATAGGATTGACATCTTACTATTGTCAGGAAAACAACAAGTGCAGACTTGGAAACGAGGGAGAATAGAACCCGGATGTTAAGCGTGCTCACGCTGGAGTAGTGAGAGGATGGGTTACCGTCCGGGAAGTTAGATGATTTGGAATGATGAGGGGTGATTAGAGATTAAATTGAGCAGCGATGAGAGGGCCACCCACGCTACTGCTATACGTTAGCTGTAGCGCCTTATTAGTAGCGCCGGCCCCCGCGCTACTAATAGGCCCAAAACCCTCGTTGCTGCTAGGCTTTGCCCTAGTAGTGTAAACATGACTTTAATTGAACTTGAACACCTGTTGGCTGAGTCATAGTGCCATCGAAATCAAGATGACTAGTGCAACCACACTTGCTTTATGGGGGCTCCTAACTGGGTCTATTGTCATGCCTCTTGTCGGTGACGCCAAGTAGGGAAGGTTATGGGTACACGCTACCCTGATCTGGTAGGCGGACATGAGCCTTGTGTGCCCGTTGTTGTTCTACCCGGGTTGTCCATGTTTGGGACTGTTTTGTTTTGCCACGACGGTGGCCGTTGGATGTCACGAGGTGACATCGGGGCCACCCATGACTTAGCCAAAAGGGGAGTTTGTCGGAGTGTCCAGGAGAGTTTCATGGCGATAGATCGGTTTTGCAGAACATCGTTGCTCCACCCAAATGGGAGCACGAGGCCTTGGGTTCTATAAAGTGGTTACAGTGTGCTAACCTCTGAAGAGTGGTTAATCTATCGATAGTCATGCCCGCGGATAAGGGCCCAGTTCGTAGCAGGTCACACTATGAGTTAACAGTAATAGTAACCCGACTAGTAAACAACCCCCGTTTGATGAGGAAAGAAGTTGGCTGATCTTTATGTGGTCACGGAAGGATCACGATGGTATTGTTGATATTGATGAGGTGATCTTGTGAGGATCACGATGGTATTCTTGATAATGACTGAAGTGATCCCATGAGCATGATGGTAAGTAAGAGTGGCATATATTTGGTGGTTGCAAGGTAACCCTGAACAGAGTAAGTGATATCTGTTAGCATGTAGTATCATCATTGTTCATGTCTCGAGTAATATGTTCATGCCATGCTGATAATGTTCTAGCGGTATCATGTTCATCTTGTACATGCCATGTTGTTCTAGTTGAATCATACTGATCCTTGTTTAACCTGTAAATGCCATGCTGTTGTTTGTCTTGATTGCTTTCGGTTGTTGTGAGCTTGCAAGTACATTCAATGTATTAACCTAGCGCGTCATGCCAGTTTGCAGGTCATGCCTTGTCTGCTTACTTGTTTGCCGAGGATCCCTTGTTGGAGAGCTAGGAAAAGCATTCCAGCCAGAGTCCCTCTAGAGTGGTGTCCATCATCGTCATTGTGTTCCATTGCTAGAGGTTATTCCGCTGCTACGAGTTGTTCTGCTTCTAGCATAGAGCAACATGAGCAGGCATAGTGTCGCCGTGCCGATGTAATTCCCGTTCATATCGGAACCCTAGTATCCTCGAGTATTTGTAATAAAGAGCTGATTTGTTCTATGCCAAGCAATGCCGTATTCCGGAAGACTTGATCTTTGGGATGGAATATGGGGTGTTCTGGTTCCTCTGAGCCGGAGGGCCACAACCGTTGGTATCAGAGCAGGTCTGGCTGTAGGACACCCTAGTCCGCGTAAGCGTTAGAAAGCGGTAGTATAGAGTCTAGTTTCTTTGCTGCACTTGGGTGTGGCATTTGTTTGCTACATAGCATGCATATAGACTTATTATCTTGTTGCTAATGATTAATTCTATGAGTGTAGGTGGTATCGGTTTCGATCCGCTACCTACACCCTTATACTATGCATACCTGCTCTTCGGTGTTTGGCGTCATCTCTTTCCCAGCCGAGTGATGCCGAGGTACCAAGTGTTCCATACACCATTTGCAGGTATAGTATCCTTATTTTTCCGTCAGCCACCCCTATCGTTTCGATGATAGACATGTTTCTATCCTGAATCGTGCCTTCTGACTTGCTGCTTTGGCAACCCTTACTGATCTTTGCTATCAGATAAGGGCAATGCTAGCAGGCCTAGTTTCCACCACTATCCTACCTTGTCCCCCTATTGTTCGAACATGTATGGTTCTCTTCTATCCGCTTGATGATGGTGTGGTCGTGACATCCATGTCTCGCTACATGATCACCAAGTTCGTCCTCACCCCTAAACCCATCCACATGTAACCGGTGTTCAGCCAGCGCTTGGTGTGGCTTTGTTTACACCAATCCTTCCACACGTGGGTTCACTTTCATGCACACCGCCACATCATAATAGATTGCAATACGGAGTGTCTGCGAGATTTGTCTGCTTAGGCATTGTAACGCCCCGGATACAACTTACCATATTCGTAACTCCAACTCTTGCCTTTTCCGGAGATGTGATATTTTATTTCCTTCGTGGTTGGGTTTTTGTCTTTTGTTTTGCATTTTTTTTCATGTCTTGCATTTCATATCATAGCATCATGCGCTTTGCATCTGCATGTTTTAAGAAAACTCGTGACCATTCGCAGTTGCCCTTTCTCTCTTTGCCTCCGTTGTCATTTTGTCAGGCCCCTTGTCCTCGTTGACCTCCTTGGACCGCTTTGCCTTCGTTGGTCGTTCCAGTCCAACCAAGTTTCATTCCCCTATTATTTGTCTGCCTACGCAACCTCTCTGCACAACCACCGACCCCTCGCTTGCCCGCCCGAAACTTCCCCGAACCCAAACCGCACGGTCACGACCGATGGGTCCTGATCATCACCAAACATCTATAAAACATCTCCGTTTTCTCTTTTGGACCCCCTACCTATTTATTTCTCGGCCATCCGATTGCGATCAAAGGGGCTAGATATTCCCTAACCTAAATTCATCTGCTATATATATAGTCTACCCTAGTTCATTTTGGACCAAATCCCTAATTTCTAGGGATCCTCCTAGCCACCGCCGCCGCTCCTCTCCCACCTCGGGATCCCCTCCCGATCCAAAAATCTACCCATTCTCCCTCGATTTCCCCAGCGAGCCAACCACCACCAGCACAACCTCTCCGGCTCGAGGGCCTTCGCGATGTCTTCGTCCAGCACCAGGAGCTTGATCCCCTTCTCTCGCACCCCCCGCTCCACCTCGTGGTCAGATCTCCGCATCGGCCAGCAAGAAGGAAGCCATGGAGCGCCACCTCCGTCGTGTTGCTCCGGCAAGGAGCCGACCGGAGCATCTCATCACCAACCCTCGCAGGCATTCCCCGGCCCCTTGCCTAAGATGAGTGCCCCGACAGCCCTGCTCCTTTTCCCCTCCTGCTTCTTTTTCTCTCTCTCACGCTGCTCTCTCTCTCTCTTTGTGTTGTCTTCGCAGCGCCGCCATGGATGCCTCCTCGAGCTCCAGTTCGCCTCGCGGTCGCTGGGAACCGATGCCCCGCGGCCGGATCCGTCAAGCTCTGCCTCCCCGCGCTCCATTCCGCCTGGTTCCCGCTGACCCCGTCGCCAGGACCCCCCTGCCGCCGTCTTCTGCATCGCCTGCTGCTGCTTCTCTTCTTCAGAAACGAGCGCCCGCTGAGCCTGCTCCTCCCGCATTGACCAGCGTCGCTGCTTCTTGATCTAGTGTGCCTGGGTCTGAGCCCCGCCTTGACCGCGCGCTTCTGGCGAAGCTTCGGTGAGCCAAGCCGCGCCCGTCCCTGCTTCTTCCTTCTCCTTCTCTCTCACATGTCTTCCCCTCTCTCTAATGCGTTCACAGGGGAAGAATCACCCTCGCCGGCCATCCTGCGATCCGGATCCGTCGCCAACCATCTTCGTGGCCCCTGCTTCGCGCCAGCCAAGCCTCGAACCTCGCCGGGATCCCGTGCCGTTCATGTCCCTGGCCGTTTTCTTACTCTGCTTCGGTCAAGGAGGACGACCCCAGCGCCAAGTCCCCTGTTCCAGGACGAGCGCTCGCACGCGTGCGTTGACCGCGTCCATGCTGCATCGACCACGCCGCCGCGTGGACCTCCTCCCCCACCTGCTGCCAGATCTGGCCTGCCTGGCCTCCTCCCCACCAGTTGGGCTGATGTAACGCCCCGAGACCGATGCTTCAGAAGACTTCCAGCTATTCTGAGTTTCGCCGTGTGTTTCTTTTGTGCTTGCTCTTTTCTTTTTGCATTGCATCATGTCATCATGCCATCATGCCATTTAATTTTTAAAACTCAGCTAAATAAATTGCATGGATCTTCGGCCCATTTAAATTGAGGGAAGGGTGACTTCTCTTTATAACATACCCTCCCGATATTTAGGGAGCTATAATAAAATTATTCCATTTATTTGGAATTCACCATAACACACTTGCAAAATACATCCCATGCCTTTTCTGCTCCGAGTTGACCTAAAAACCTTGCCAATAATTATTTCATCATTTTCCGGAGCTCCACCAAAAATCCGAACATTTTTGGACCTTCCTTTCATCAAGCCCTAGTTCAAACCCATTTGAATTAAATTCAAATGAGTTTGAATTTAAATCTTGCAATCTTGGCCTTTCTATTTTTCTTGGAACGAGCATATTTTTGCGAGTCCGGGAAAATTATCCCCATGCGCAAATCTTCCCCCTAACCTCTCTTTCTTTTCTTTCTTTTCTCTATTCTGTTTTTTATTCATTAGAGAGAGGGAGAAGAAGCCCTGCAGCCAGGCCAGCCTTCCTAACCTCTCCAGCCGCAGCCAGCCGCAGCCCACTATCTAAGCAGGCCCAGCCGCGCCTAACCTTAGCCCGATCCCCCGCATCTCTCTTCCTCCCCTCGCTCCCTCTGAGCGCCGCCACGCGCAGCCCTCGATCCCCTCGCGCCCTCGCCCCGTCCCTACACCGCATTGACAGGGAGAGCCCAGCGCTCTCTCCCCTTGTTCCCACGCAGCGCCCAGCCCCTTCGCCCGATCCCCATCTCCCTCTCGTCTCCCACCACGCAGCCCTCGACCTCCCCTCCTCTCGAGCGCGCCTCTCATGGCGCCCGCATCAATCGCGCCGGCCTCTCCTTCCTTGCGCCACACCAGGACCTCCACAGCGCCACCGCCTCAAGCTCCAATCCGGCGGCCCCGTCGCCTCTATGCGCGAGCGCCGCGCGCCCAACCTCCTCCCTCGCGCGGCTCCTTCTCTGCCTCCACCGCGATCCCACCATGGCTCCAGCAGTCGTCGTCCTCCACACCGAGCAGGAGCTGCGCCGCCTCGACTCCTGGTCCAGCCAGCCACCGAAGTCCCGCAGGTCCGCGCCGTCACCTCCTCCGCATCAAGCCAGGGAGTGGCGCTCCTCCTCCCGGCCTCCTCGCGCCCATCCGCCCCTGCTGGCGTTGCTCAACTCGGCGCCCCTGCCTCATGTCTCCCTCCTCGTGCCAGGGAGAGGAGCTCCCTCTTCCTCGCCGTCCTTCGACTCGTCGTCGCTCCGGCGCCCGTTCCAAGCCCCGACCGCCCTCTGCCTTGGACTCAGGTAGCAGCCATGCCCATGCTGCTGCCTTGCCTTGCTCGCGCCAGCCCCTTTTGCGTTGGCCTTGCTGCCTTTGTCGTGGCCAAGTCAACCCAGACGCCCGGAGTCCATCTTTGGTTGCACACCAAGTCGGCCATGCCTTGCTGCCTCCTGTACACTGTTGGTCAATAGTTGATGCACGCTAAGTTCTTCGACTACAGCCGATGCCCCGAGGACACCGAGTACGACTACACACGGCGATGCGTCAAGTTCCACTACCATCAACCCCATGGACCGCCAAGTTCCTCTACAGATGACTCGATCGTCTTAAAACGTGTACAATTACTTCCACTACCGCCGCCGCGAGAACGACTACTTCCCCTACGACCTGTGAACGACTACTTCCCTCGACGTTTTTGAACCGCTCCGAAACGCACGCTTCAAAGGTATAACCCGAGACGACCGCCCGTGAACGAATGTTTGTGTGTTGTATGAGATGTACCATATGTTTGCACCGTGTCCGATTATCACTCGTTTGCCATGCCACCGTCGCGTGGGAACCCGGAAGTCGGGAGCACCCCACCACCTTTTGCATGACACACTCATCCGCACACTTCTCTCTTGCATCGGTATCTCAATCGAGTTACCGGAACTGATATGTTGCCGTGGCACCATTTTCGGATATGCTGCCATGGCATCATTTTCGGAATGTTGCCGTGGCACCATTTCTGTTTCGCCGCCGTGGCACCTTTTTCCTTCCGCCATGGCGACTAATGCCTCGTAACATGCTCCTGTCAACATTTTCATAATAATTGCATAAACTTGTATATTTCATCCGCATCATGATAACAACTTTTAAAATGTTTATAATTGTTGTTTGCTTTAAATACTATATGACATGGGGATTTTCCGGAATTGTTGTTTGTTATTTCCGGCCTCATTTAAACTTGCCTAATTAGGTGGTTTGCTTATGCCTCACCTCTTGCCATGTTTAACAACATTTAATATTGTTTGGTAGCTTAAACGAGAGAGAACTAAATAATTGTTGTGGTGTTCCGTCAATATGCAACTCGTTGCATATTGAGCTCCACTTAACTTGTAGTGTTGTTTGTGCATATTCCCATGCCATGCCTCATTAAACCAGACATGCATCATACTTGATTGTGCATCATGCCATGACTATGCTTGTGTGTTTACCGTGTTGTTTGCTTCTTTCCGGTTTGCTTCTCTCGTTAGCTTCGGTTTCGTTCCAGAATTGTGAGGATTCGTTCGTCTACGTTCGTTTGTCTTCTTCATGGACTCGTTCTTCTTCCTATCGGGATTTCAGGCAAGATGACCATTACCCTTGATATCACTTCTATCTTTGCTTGCTAGTTGCTTCGTTCTATCGCTATGCTGCATTACCTATCCCTTGTTTACCATGCCTCCCATATTGCCATGTCAGCCTCTAACCTTTTTCACCCTTCCTAGCAAACCGTTGTTTCGCTATGTTTCGTTTCATTCTGATCAGTAGTGGAGCCCAGTCGGGACGATCGGGGATCTAGCAGTTGGGTTATCTTCTTTTCTTTTGGCTTCGTCCGTAGTCGGACTATGTGTGTACTCTGAATGATGTATGATTTATTATTTGTTCATTGTGTGAAGTGGCGATTGTAAGCCAACTCTTTATCCCATTCTTATTCATTACATGGGATTGTGTGAAGATGACCCTTCTTGCGACAAAACCACAATGTGGTTATGCCTCTAAGTCGTGCTTCGACACGTGGGAGATATAGCCGCATCGTGGGTGTTACAAGTTGGTAATCAGAGCCATCCCCGACTTAGGAGCCCCCTGCTTGATTGTTTGCTGGCGTTGTTGAGTCTAGAAAAAAAATGTTTTGAGTCTTAGGATTATATATATCAAAGAGTAGGATTCTTTTTACTCCTCAGTCCCTTCGTCGCTCTGGTGAGGTCTCCTGACGTAGATGTTTTGACTTTCCTCTCCTCAAATCTCGCTAATTTTTTTTAGGATCACGCGGGTATCTTGGAATCGTTCCGATGGTTTTGTGACGAGAACATTGCTCTTGGTGCCTCCTGTCTATTATGTGGCATTGACCCGGGGAGTTGAGCTCCGAGGTGTTGTCGCCACAATTTTATCATTGCAGTTCTGGAATACCTGAGTTTTGCCGACATCGAAAATCTCTTTTATGCAGTTGTTGGTGAGATAACCTTGATAAGCCAGTACTGGGGCGAGCTCGAGAGTATTGCCATAACTCGTATAACGGATGCTTTTCGAAGGTTGAGGTACACGATTTCCGAAGGTTTCTTGGTTATGTGTTAACGGATGGATACAGCTTGGATGTAGGTATTGTTAGTTTTGGGTGAGATATATATTGCTTCCCCTATATCCCCAACACCAGATTGCATAACCAGAAAGTTTCGGGAGTTTTATAGGTGGGAATTCAAGTAGCTCCTAGAATATCTTTTCGACAAATGCATGATATGAGATTGGGGTTCGACGTCTAGTGGTCCGCCTTTCCACGGTCATTTTTACAGTGGTCTCGTTGTGTCTTAAAGAACCCTTGGCTATGCTGGTTCGGGGACACTTCATATGTCATGTGCACTGCCTTGTACATGATGGTGCTGTACACTCGAGCCCGTGTGGGCCCCACCACGAAAACTTCGAATGAAATCTCTATCATATGTTTGTTTCCGGCTTATTCTGCAAGCCAAAATCCTTTGTTTTGTTATATTTGTGGTATTCGAGTTGCTTCGAAGTCAAATGTTGAATCCATACTTTCCCTAAATGGTGTTCTCATATTTCTATGGGAGTGCTAATCCTTCTTGATTATCGAGGTTGTCATGTTAATTATTTTCCAATCGGCGTGCTTCTCTTCAAGTGGATCCGATCATTTCAACATTCACAAGATCAATTCTAAGTTTTCTCAACGGTGTGTGTTTCATCCGTATCAAGTTGTCTTTGTTTTCCCACCCTCCCACCCTTTTTCTTCAAGGACTCTTATATATTTTAATCAAGTATCCATTTATTCATGTGAAGTCACTTCACCCTTTTCAATCAATGTTCTGATCCGTTGATCCCTCGTGAAGATGCTCACGAGCTTCAAGTTTATTATTCTTCGTCTCTTTTCTTCTCCGGTGGATTCAAGTCAAGTTTTCGGGGTTGATCATATTCCCTTCCTTGTTTCAAGTGTTTACGTATGTCGGTGTACCTCTTAATCATTCACCTCTCACTATTCATTTGTTCCGGAGTGCGAAGATATCTCAGAAGATTTGTTTCCATTCTTAATCTGTTCAAGCTATTTCGAGATTATTATCTCATTCAAGCCATTTAATTCAACCGGTGCAATCTCTCTTCAAAATCGTTCAACGGTGTATCTTTTGAGTGGGCCCTAACCCACAGGTCTTTTCCCAGGATCTTACCTGACTCTTCTAATTTTCCCGGAGCTATTCCCAAATTCTTTTCGAAGTTTGACGTAAGAATGAATTTCATTAGTCATATGCCTTTGTCCAAGATCTTTCAAATTCTTTCGTCGTTGGTTCAACCTTTCTAATTTTCATCCCGGAGTATCCCAACAATTCATGGTGGTGTTTCTCGTTGTCATTCTCGAATTTTGAAGACCGAAGAAGGATTTCTCCTAAATCTTGTCCGTTCTCTTGAAGATTCATGGTTCTAGCTTTATACCATCCTCTCATATTTGTTTTCGATTGTGAGAATTCTTTTCAACCATCTGACACATTTCAGGAGTTGCTTCCTTTCATGATAATCATTTCTGAATATTACTCATTCTTAACCTTCAACCCTTGTTCTCCAAATCTTACCCATGCATCATTCAAATATCCTCTAATCAGTTCATGATCTGTTCGTTCTCATGTATCTAAATCCCCTCAAGTATCTTCATTTGTTTTTAAATTCTTCCCGGTGATTTGTGCCTTTGCTACTTTCATTTTCAATTCTTACGGTGGTTCTCTCAACATTCCTCTTCCGTTGTTATTGTATCAATTCATTCGTTGTTTCCAAATCCCACCGGTGGCTCCATCAATACCTTCTTAAGCTTGCGCTATATCTCTCTTAATCCTTTCTACGAGAATAAGTAGTATGCCAAATCCATTGCTTGTCATCAATTTAATTTAATGAAGGATAAACATACAATAAATCTTATTCTTATTTCCTCGAGGTGATTCAATTCTTTTCTTCCGGAGATTGTTCATGATGAAGTAATTCTTGGCTCTAGTGCTTCATCTTTTCCTTTTCTGGAGTTCCAAGTTTTCTCGGTTATATCGTCGCGAAGCTTCATCTAAATCATTGCAAGGATTCACCTTGTGTTTTCAACTTCCCTTTCTTTCTATCATCCTTTTATTACCGAAGTTCTCCATGGAGGCTCTACATGATGGTTCATCAAGGATTCTTTTCATTCTTCAGTTGTTCTTCAAGATTTCTCTCGAAGTTATGACCCGCCAAGCTATACTCAAAAATAAACATGGTGCTCAACACATGTTTTTTTCTGAGGAGTTCAAGTTTTCTTCTTCTTGCATTTTGAAGTAATATTCTCCTACCTTATCTTTTGAGATGGTGTTATGTCACTCTTGACAATTTTCCTTCATGTTTCATGATTGATATGTTGTCAAGAACGAGGTATTTTAAATCCATCAATCTCTTCGTTGGAGTTATCTTGGTATAGATTTCACCTAAAGCCTTCCCTAAGGAATGTTGTATCGTGGTGCTTATCAATGATCCAAGTTTTCTCCTATCCTCTCGGTGAAAGCAGTTTTCATCTCTTCATTGATCTCAAGCAATCAATTGTTTCTGTTAGTGGTCGGTTGTCACCTCATCATTTTGAGATGTTTGCCATAACCCCACAAAAAGCTTGTGCTTTTCGTTGTTGATTTTCCAACGACTCCGTCATAACCTTCTTGAAAGGGTGCTTTCCAAGCTCATTTGTGGCAGAAGTTGGCATTTTCTTCTCCATTATGTTATTCCAATGATCTATCTTCTATTCTTCTTCCGGAGGCATTGTGATGTTGCTCTCTTCACCCATCTCCTCGTTTTGTCAAGATCATGTTTCTTTTCGTTCTTATCCATTTAACCCGAGTGTTGTGTTCTCATTCAAGTTCTTTTCATCTTATCAAGTTTTGCCGCCCTTCTCAACCGGCGTGCTGTCTGAAATCCTTCTTACCCCTTGTGCCATTCTTTCAATAGTTCCGGAGGCAGTATGTTGTTGATTTCATCATGTATCATCCCATCATCTCAAGTTCATGTTCAATTCCTTCCATTTACAGTCGAAGTGCTGTCCGAATTTGTTCTTCCTTGTTCCTTGTTTATCTCGTTTCAACGAGAGTGGTTTCGAATTCTATCTTGTCGATTAAACTCTTGATTCATGTCTTTGCAACCTTCAAGGTTCACATGGTGTTCCTTGTTTGTATTCTCTACCAAAGTGCTCTCAATTGTGTTCTACTCCGTTGTGTTCTCTCTTTCAACTTTTCAACCTCTCAAGGTTCTTTGGTTTCACTCTTTTGTCGAAGAAGCAACTTAGTTTTGCCTCCTCTCTTCCTCTTCCATTTCTCTCTGGTGTCATCCTAGATCTCGGGACGAGATCCTCTTGTAGTGGTGGAGTGTTGTAATGCCCCGAGACCGACGCTTCAGAAGACTTCCAGCTATTCTGAGTTTCGCCGTGTGTTTCTTTTGTGCTTGCTCTTTTATTTTTGCATTGCATCATGTCATCATGCCATCATGCCATTTAATTTTTAAAACTCAGCTAAATAAATTGCATCGATCTTCGGCCCATTTAAATCGAGGGAAGGGTGACTTCTCTTTATAACATACCCTCCCAATATTTAGGGAGCTATAATAAAATTATTCCATTTATTTGGAATTCACCATAACACACTTGCAAAATACATCCCATACCTTTTCTGCTCCGAGTTGACCTAAAAACCTTGCCAATAATTATTTTGTCATTTTCCGGAGCTCCACCAAAAATCCGAACATTTTTGGACCTTCCTTTCATCAAGCCCTAGTTCAAACCCATTTGAATTAAATTCAAATGAGTTTGAATTCAAATCTTGCAATCTTGGCCTTTCTATTTTTCTTGGAACGAGCATATTTTTGCGAGTCCGGGAAAATTATCCCCATGCACAAATCTTCCCCCTAACCTCTCTTTCTTTTCTTTCTTTTCTCTATTCTGTTTTTTATTCATTAGAGAGAGGGAGAAGAAGCCCTGCAGCCAGGCCAGCCTTCCTAACCTCTCCAGCCGCAGCCAGCCGCAGCCCACTATCTAAGCAGGCCCAGCCGCGCCTAACCCTAGCCCGATCCCCCGCATCTCTCTTCCTCCCCTCGCTCCCTCTGAGCGCCGCCACGCGCAACCCTCGATCCCCTCGCGCCCTCGCCCCGTCCCTACACCGCATCGACAGGGAGAGCCCAGCGCTCTCTCCCCTCGTTCCCACGCAGCGCCCAGCCCCTTCGCCCGATCCCCATCTCCCTCTCGTCTCCCACCGCGCAGCCCTCGACCTCCCCTCCTCTCGAGCGCGCCTCTCATGGCGCCCGCATCAATCGCGCAGGCCTCTCCTTCCTTGCGCCACACCAGGACCTCCACAGCGCCGCCACCTCAAGCTCCAATCCGGCGGCCTCGTTGCCTCTGCGCGCGAGCGCCGCGCTCCCAACCTCCTCCCTCGCGCGGATCCTTCCCTGCCTCCACCGCGAGCCCACCATGGCGCCCGCAGTCGTCGTCCTCCACACTAAGCAGGAGCTGCGCCGCCTCGACTCCTGGTCCAGCCAGCCACCGGAGTCCTGCAGGTCTGCGCCGTTGCCTCCTCCGCATCAAGCTAGGGAGTGGCGCTCCTCCTCCCGGCCTCCTCGCGCCCATCCGCCCCTGCGGGCGTTGCTCAACTCCGGCGCCCCTGCCTCATGTCTCCCTCCTCGTGCCAGGGAGAGGAGCTCCCTCTTCCTTGCCGTCCTTCGACTCGTCGTCGCTTCGGCGCCCGTTCCCAGCCCCGGCCGCCCTCTGCCTTGGACTCAGGTAGCAGCCATACCCATGATGCTGCCTTGCCATGCTCGCGACAGCCCCTTTTGCATTGGGCTTGCTGCCTTTGTCGTGGCCAAGTCAACCCAGACGCCTGGAGTCCATCTTTGGTTGCACACCAAGCCGACCATGCCTTGCTGCCTCCTGTACACTGTTGGTCAACAGTTGATGCACGCCAAGTTCTTCGACTACAGCCGATGCCCCGAGGACACCGAGTACGACTACACACGGCGATGCGTCAAGTTCCACTACCGTCGACCCCATGGACCGCCAAGTTCCTCTACAGATGACTTGATCGTCTTAAAACGTGTACAACTACTTCCACTACCGCCGCCGCGAGAATGACTACTTCCCCTACGACCTGTGAACGACTACTTCCCTTGATGTTTTTGAACCGCTCCGAAACGCACGCTTCAAAGGTATAACCCGAGACGACCGCCCGTGAACGAATGTTTGTGTGTTGTATGAGATGTACCATATGTTTGTGCCGTGTCCGATTATCACTCGTTTGCCATGCCACCGTCGCGTGGGAACCCGGAAGTCGGGAGCACCCCACCACCTTTTGCATGACACACTCATCCGCACACTTCTCTCTTGCATCGGTATCTCAATCGAGTTACCGGAACCGATATGTTGCCGTGGCACCATTTTCGAATATGCTGCCGTGGCATCATTTTCGGAATGTTGCCGTGGCACCATTTCTGTTTCGCCGCCGTGGCACCTTTTTCCTTCCGCCATGGCGACTAATGCCTCGTAACATGCTCCTGTCAACATTTTCATAATAATTGCATAAACTTGTATGTTTCATCCGCATCATGATAACAACTTTTAAAATGTTTATAATTGTTGTTTGCTTTAAATACTATATGACATGGGGATTTTCCGGAATTGTCGTTTGTTATTTCCGGCCTCATTTAAACTTTCCTAATTAGGTGGTTTGCTTATGCCTCACCTCTTGCCATGTTTAACAACATTTAATATTGTTTGGTAGCTTAAACGAGAGAGAACAAAATAATTGTTGTGGTGTTCCGTCAATATGCAACTCATTGCATATTGAGCTCCACTTAACTTGTAGTGTTGTTTGTGCATATTGCCATGCCATGCCTCATTAAACCGGACACGCATCATACTTGATTGTGCATCATTCCATGACTATGCTTGTGTGTTTACTGTGTTGCTTGCTTCTTTCCGGTTTGCTTCTCTCGTTAGCTTTGGTTTCGTTCCAGAATTGTGAGGATTCGTTCGTCTACGTTCGTTTGTCTTCTTCATGGACTCGTTCTTCTTCCTATCGGGATTTCAGGCAAGATGACCATTACCCTTGATATCACTTCTATCTTTGCTTGCTAGTTGCTTCGTTCTATCGCTATGCTGCGTTACCTATCCCTTGTTTACCATGCCTCCCATATTGCCATGTCAGCCTCTAACCTTTTTCACCCTTCCTAGAAAACCATTGTTTGGCTATGTTTCGTTTCATTTTGATCAGTAGTGGAGCCCAGTCGGGACGATCGGGGATCTAGCAGCTGGGTTATCTTCTTTTCTTTTGGCTTCGTCCGTAGTCGGACTATGTGTGTACTCTGAATGATGTATGATTTATTATTTGTTCATTGTGTGAAGTGGCGATTGTAAGCCAACTCTTTATCCCATTCTTATTCATTACATGGGATTGTGTGAAGATGACCCTTCTTGCGACAAAACCACAATGCGGTTATGCCTCTAAGTCGTGCTTCGACATGTGGGAGATATAGCCGCATCGTGGGTGTTACAGCTGAAGCCCAAGTGGTGAGCCTCCAGCGCCCATGTTCCAATCGGGCCACCAATTTCGGCCCGATTCGTTTTTTTTCGTGGAATGATTTAGTTTTTATCCAGAGAACTGTTGTTTTACAAAAAAAACCCTAAGCTTCATGCATTTAATAACTCATCAACCGTGCATCGGATTAAAATGTTGTTAACATGTAAAATGCTTAGTTTTTCATCTAGTTTCATAATATGCTGCTTGCACCCATGTTAAAAATGTTTAAAATGTTGTTTGTTTAAATTTGCTCAAATGCCATGTTAAAATGATTTATTTCATAACTAAATAACCGTAGCTCGGTTTTAAATAAACTTTATATGTAAATGGGGTGGAAAAATGCCTAGTTTAACTTGGTGCACTCATCTTGCATGTTTAACAACTCCAAAATATGGTTTAGGGAAGAACAGTACCAAACTCAAAATATGCACATGGGGATTTTTTCGGAATTGTTGTTCGTTGTTCCGGCCTCATTTAAATTTGCCTAGATAGGTAGTTTAATTATGCTTCACCTCTTGCCATGTTAATCAACATTTAATATTGTTGGGTACCTAAACGAGAGCGAACTAAATAACTTGAATGTGGTGTTTCGTCAATATGCAACTCGTTGCATATTGAGCTCCACTTAATTTGTAGTGTTGTTTGTTGCACTTTGCCATGCCATGCCTCATTAAACCAGACATGCATCATGCTTGTTTGTGCATCATGCCATGTTTATGCTCGTGCATTTACCATGTTGTTTGTTTATTTCCGGTGTTGCTTCTTAGTTTCGGTAATGTTGTGATTGTGAGGATTCGTTTGACTACTCCCGTTCGTCTTCTTCATGGACTCGTTCTTCTTCCTTGCGGGATTTCAGGCAAGATGACCGCTACCCTAGATCTCACTACTAACATTTCTATGCTAGTTGCTTCGTTCCATCGCGATGTTGCGCTACCTATCACTTGTTATCGGCCTCCCAAATTACCATGTCAGCCTCTAACCTTTTCACCCTTCCTAGCAAAGCGTTGCTTGGCTATGTTACCGCTTTGCTCAGCCCCTCTTATAGCGTTGTTAGTTGCAGGTGAAGTTGAAGATTGCCCCATGATGGACAGGATTATGTTGGGATATCACAATATCTTTTATTTAATTAATGCATCTATATACTTGGTAAAGGGTGGAAGTCTCGGCCTTATGCCTGGTGTTTTGTTCCACTCTTGCCGCCCTAGTTTCCGTCATACCGGTGTTATGTTCCCGGATTTTGCGTTCCTTACGCGGTTGTGTGATTTATGGGACCCCCTTGACAGTTCGCTTTGAATAAAACTCCTCCAGCAAGGCCCAACCTTGGTTTTACCATTTGCCTCACCTAGCCCTTTTTCCCTTGGGTTTCTGGAGCCCGAGGATCATCTTTATTTTAGCCCCCCCGGGCCAGTGCTTCTCTAAGTGTTGGTCCGAAACGAGCAACCTGCGGGGCCACCTCGGGGAAACTTGAGGGTTGGTTTTACTCGTAGCTTGACTTATCCGGTGTTTCCCTCAGAACGAGATATGTGCAGCTCCTATTGGGATTGTCGGCGCATCGGGCGGCTTTGCTAGTCTCGTTTTACCATTGTCGAAATGTCTTGTAAACCGGGATTCCGAGTCTGATCGGGTCTTCCTGGGAGAAGGTATATCCTTCGTTGATCGCGAGAGCTTATCATGGGCTAAGTTGGGACACCCCTGTAGGGTTTAAACTTTCTAAAGCCATGCCCGCGGTTATGTGGCAGATGGGAATTTGTTAATGTCCGGTTGTAGATAACTTGACACCTGATCCGAAATAAAACGCATCAACCGTATGTGTAGCCGTGATGATCTCTTTTCGGTGGAGTCCGGGAAGTGAACACGGTTTTGGGTTATGTTTGACGCAAGTAGGAGTTCAGGATCACTTCTTGATCATTGCTAGCTTCACGACCGTTCCTTTGCTTCTCTTCTCGCTCTTATTTGCGTATGTTAGCCACCATATTTGCTTAGTGCTTGCTGCAACTCCACTTCATTACCCCTTTCCTATCCATAAGCTTAAATAGTCTTGATCTCGCGGGTTTTGAGATTGCTGAGTCCTCGTGACTCACCAGATACTATCACAACAGTTGCAGGTGCCGATGATACCAGTACAGGTGATGCAACCGAGCTTTGATGGGAGCTCAACGAAGACCTTGGTTGTTGCTATGTATCATTTCATGTTGATCAGTAGTGGAGCCCAGTTGGGACGATCGGGGATCTAGCGGTTGGGTTATCTTCTTTTCTTTTGGCTTCGTCCGTAGTCGGACTATATGTGTGCACTCTGAATGATGTATGATTTATTTACGTTCATTGTGTGAAGTGGCAATTGTAAGCCAACTCTTTATCCCTTTCTTGTTCATTACATGGGATTGTGTGAAGATGACCCTTCTTGCGACAAAACCACAATGCGGTTATGCCTCTAAGTCGTGCTTCGACACATGGGAGATATAGCCGCATCGTGGGTGTTATAGGCATGCATGCATATTATTGTTGTGTGTAGCAGTAATATGTGATGTTGCTTGAATATAATATTATATTGCTTTGTGTGCTTTTTTCTTTAGTCCTTTATTTTGCTTCTATCTTTGGGCCCTCGATCGGTGTTACCTTATTTCCCCCTCATTAAAGTTGCTCATCAACTGACACTGGACCTGAGGAATCAGTGAGGAATCTCTAATATAGGGAAGCTCAGCTCAAACACTATGGAATTATTAGCCGACTACATTGTATCGAGAATATCTGGTCTAAATGCTAATGATATTCTGACTTGATTATCCGCATCAAGTACACATCAGTGTGCACTGTAACAGCCAGATTTTTGGCCCTTTCTTTTTCTTTTGTTTTTCTGAGGTTTTTGCGTGAGTTTTCTTTTTCCCTGGCTTTGTGGTATGGAAACTGAAGAAGATGACCTCTTCTTTCTTTCTTTCCAGAGTGGCTTGTCATCCCCAAATCCTTCCCTAGACCCTGTCATTTTCATCCTAGCCCAAATCCCAATATTCTTTTCATTGGGAATATTCCTTTTCTATTAAAGGAATAACTCAAATTGCCCTAGGTTGTGGAGCAACCTATATTTCCATCACTCCTAAAATTCCCAAATAATTCTTATAAATTGTCTGGGTCATATCTTTCTCAAATATGGCAAAATATTTCATTTGTCATGTTTATCATGATGCTCAAATAATTCATTTCCTGTTCTGACCTAAATGGCACATTGTGAAGGAAGTGCCATTTTCCTATGCCCAATTGACCTCAAACTCCTTGGACATCTTTTCATGTCCATATCATTGCCACATGCCAAAAAGCAACCTCATTTGCCTAGTAATTATTTAATTATGATTTTCCAAAGTTTATGTCTAGAAAGAAGCTTTGTGAAGGAGGTACAAGTTAGGCATATCCAAATGAGTTGCAATTTTGCATGGCCCTTTAGATCATCATATCATATCCCTCAACCAAAGTTGATCTCATGTCATGCCTCCATGAGAGCACAAATTCAAATCTTTATTTCTGCCCAAAATTTCAGTTTGTGAAGCAAGTATATTTTATCTTGCTCCATCATGGCTGCAAATTTTTCTAGGACTTCTCTTATCCATATAACCTCCCTTCGCCAAGTTGTGGATCAATCCCTTTGGCCATTTGCCCCGTGGAATTTTTCCAAGTTTCTGGTCAGAATAAATCTTTCTAAAGCAAGTGCTATTTTAGTTCATCCAAATGGCATGAAACTCCTTGGGCTTATTGATATCTTCAAATCATTGGGCCATAACCATTTTCAGCTCAATTGATGCAACTATGTGAGTGCATCATCCAAATTCTCATTTCTGACCAGTGGGTCACTTTCTATAGCAACCCTCATCTAAACTCCTTCTCTTAGTTAATTTTTGGTGATCAGCATCACCTTAGTGTTTCATCATCACCAGACAAATTATTTACTGCGATACCAAGCTTGTGTCCCCACTGCACAACACAAACACTTGGATGCTGGTTTGCTTTGGGGTCTTCTACAAATCACTTCTTTGCCCCTGGACCTATTTATTTCTTCATTTAGACTCAAGGCACTAAGGTCATTCTACTAGAAACGACTGGTCCGGCCAGAACAAGCAATTTGCTCCAGTGCGCATGGTGATCACGCTTGCATCATGTAGATTGCAAGATCTGGCGCGTTCTTGCCCCTGTTCCCGTCTCCTTCCTCCTCGTCTCGACGTCCCTCCGTGTCCTGGAGCTCGCCCGTGCTCGACTGCATCGCCCTGCGTTGATGCCTTGTCGTGGTTCGCCATTAATGAGCCGCAAACGCCATGCCCATGCGATGCCCAACCACTGTCCACCATTAGAGCATCGCTCGAGCTCGCTAGCCATGCTCCAGAGCCTTCCCCTCGGCTATATAAGCGTGCCTCGAGTCCTCCCACAGCTCATTCACTCCTCCCTCGCCTCTCTAGTCCACCAGAGTGCCCCCATCTCGTCGGAGTTTGTTGTTCGTCCGCGGTTGCTCACCGGAGTCCATGGCAACCGAGCAGCCCAGCACTCCTCTCCTCCTCTAGAACTGTTCACCGCATTCCCCTCTCCTCCGCGGTTCGCCCCACCCCCTTTTCCCTCGTCGGAGTCCACCTTGGATGCGTGCCCCACGCATGATCGTCGCCTCCGCATCTCGGCAGTCTCCTCGTCCGGCCTCCCCGAGCTCCCTCGCGCCCTCCCATCCACCTCACCGTCTCCCCCTCCTTCCGGCGAGGTACTCCGCCCTCTCTCCCTTGCTTCCCTGTTGCCGGAGTGCCCCCTCTCTAACAAAAAGGCCGCCGGAGCCGGCTCTGTTCCCCCATCGCTGCGTTCGTTCTGCTCCTCCCCGGCGCTCCTCTGCCCGAGGATGGATGCAGCACGGTCCCCGATCATGCCGGTGGTCGCTGCTCGGCCTGAGGTGGACTGAGCCGGTTGCCACGTTGCCAGCAGTGAGGCCTGTCAGTGTCAAAACCGGCAGATCTCGGGTAGGGGATCTCGAACTGTGCGTCTAAGGCTAATGGTTACAGGAGGTGGGGGACACAATGTTTACCCAGGTTTGGGCCCTCTCTATGGAGGTAATACCCTACTTCCTGCTTGATTGATCTTGATGATATGAGTATTACAAGAGTTGATCTACCACGAGATCGTAGAGGCTAAACCCTAGAAGCTAGTCTATGATTATGATTGTTGTTGTCCTAAGGACTAAGCCCTCCAGTTTATATAGATACCGGAGGGGGCTTGTGTTACACAGAGTCGATTACAGAGAAGGAGATCTACATATCCAAATTGCCAAGCTTGCCTTGCACACAAAGGAGAGTCCCACCCGGACACGGGAGGAAGTCTTCAATCTTGTATCTTCATAGTCCAACAGTCCGGCACTAGTACATAGTCCGGCTGTCCGAGGACCCCCTAATCCAGGACTCCCTCAGTAGACCCTGAACTAGGCTTCAATGACGATGAGTCCAGCGCGCAGTTAGTCTTCGGCATTGCAAGGCGGGTTCCTTCTCCGAATACTCCATAGAAGATTTTGAACACAAGGATCGTGTCCGGCTCCGCAAAACAATTTCCTCGTACCACCGTAGAGAGAACAATATTCCACAAATCTAATCTGTTGACAACTTTTCATAGCCTGACATCACACTACGGCCCGGTCATTATTCGAACCGTTTTTCTCAACCTGCTACCGCACACACGCGAGGCGGTTTTATTGGCACGTCCTGTCGAAGCAGAGATCGTGTCCCCTTATCACGGGATTCTCATCAATACGGGTGTGGGCAACCCAACCGCGCTATCAACACGAGGCTTGGGGAATAAGCGAGTTTATCGGGCAAGTGGGGAGGCGCAGGATTCCTGCTGCCTTTATAAGGAGATAAGGACTCCCCTTTTTCACCCACCCCTTCTCCTTCCTCTGCTCATCCATTCTCTCTCACTCGAGCTCCAGCACCCAAGTGTTCGTCTTCTCTGCCCACAAGGCCCTCCAAAAATGTCCGGATCCGGAGCAGGGGGCAAGTGGATGGCCTCTACCGTCTGGGAGAAGGATATCAAAAAGCTTCAGGAGGCTGGGTATCTGGCCAAGAAAATCAGCCATCATCTCCCGACGGCGGGACAGATAATCACTACTCCGGAACCCCACGAGTGGGTTGAATTCCTCCCCCATTTCGTCCGCGGGCTAGGATTTCCCCTTCACCCATTTGTTCGCGGCATCATGTATTATTACAGGATCGATTTTCATGATCTATCCCCAAATCCCTTCCTCAACATCTTGACATTCATCGTCGTGTGCGAGGCCTTTCGCCGCATCTCGCCACACTTTGGCTTATGGCTGAAGATTTTCAATGTGAAGCCCAAGGTAGTGAGCTGCGAGCACGCTGAGTGCGGAGGTGCCATGGTGAGCAAGATGCCCAACGTTACATGGCCATCAGGTACTTTCAATGATTCTGTTAAAGGGTGGTAACAACAGTGGTTTTACATCACTGAGCCACGTGGCGCAAAATGGGCCATAACTCTGGAATTCCGATCCGGAGCCCCCTTGTGGCTTACGTCCTGGCCCAAGAAGGGCCTGAACTGGTCTTCGCACGACAAGTTGTCAGTGCTCCAGACGCGCGTCAAGGATATGGAAGACAAGAATATCAAACTTGTCAATGTAGTCCAGGTGATGTTGGTTCATAGGATTCTCCCTTGCCAACACAGGGCCTGGAATTTGTGGGAATTCGACCCGGCCAAGCACCAAACCCTACTAGAGTTCTTTGGCTCCTCGCACAAGGACATGTGGAAGGTGCTCTTTAAGTCTGGCAAATCGTGGCCGGACTCAGCCGAAGACCGCAGGTACCAACTGTCCCGTCCTGCAAGCTCGGTGAGTCATTGTATGTTGGCAAGTCATACGTTTTATTTGCATAACCCAAGGGAAAAGCTCAATGTGTTTTCCACAACTCTTCTAGGGCTGGACGAAGAGGCGGGGCGGATCTACTGTCCGTCCCCACTGCCAGAAGAACTGGCCGGCCCGCTCTTGACGAAGATGCTGGTCCCGGCGCCTTACAAGGCACCAAAGAAGAAGGCCAAGAAGGAGGCCAAAGAGACCAGGGGCGGCCTTCGTCGCTGCGGCACTTCAGACACAATATCCGAAGACTCCGACGCTCGCTCTTCCTTTAGAGAGGACGAGGAAGAGGAGGAAAACCAATCCCCAGTGAGGGGAAGAAAGAAAAGGACGGCCTCCACATCCTTGGAGGCCGAATCGCCTAAGAAGGGCAAAACTCCCCTTCCGAAGGAGTCCATTGCTGCTGCCGACAACAGCCCGGAGTGGGATCCTAGGGCCCAGCCCCTGGTGAACTCGTGAGTACAATATCCGAACACGCTTGTGCATCCAAACTCACTGCGGCATGATGTTTTAATCATTGAGCCATACTTTTTTGTAGTCCGGCGAGGTCCCGCACCAAGCAATCCTCATCAGAGGATTTACTGGGCTCGGATGCTATGGACAGCAGGACACCCCCAATGGCCCCTTCCCCAAAACACGTGAACAACACTGAGGTATCGTCCCAGAGGGAACCATGCCAAAGAGGGGGGGGGAAGATTGTCAAGGCGGCGCCAGGAGGTTGAACTTCAGGGGTCGGACACACGGAAGAAAAGGCTCCCATGGACGTCGACGGTGGGGGCTATCTCGAATTCGGCCCCCAGCCGGACACAATTCCGGAGACCGATACGGCTCCAGAATCAGGCAAGCAGCCTCCCTCGGCTGGAGGGGGTGCGCCTGTTCCACCGGCAACCTCTGTCCAACCAGAGGTGCCGGGTACTTTATCGGCGGCGCTTAAGAGCGCCTCCATCGTTGAAGAACACCGTGCCCTTATGGGTGCGGTGATTGATAAGATTCAGACCACTGAGAGTTGACTGAATGAAGCTTGCATTAGCCTTATAACGGGATTTGAGGTATGTTTTGTGAGGTTTCAAAGAGTGTCATAGTATAGGTAGTAGCCCCTGATACACTGTTCAGTGAAAGAAGGAACCGGACAGAGGATCAAATATATGTTCATAGGAGACTCACTTTATGGCATCTCTCCCTCTCTTTTTTTAAGCAGGCGTCTATAGCAACTGCCGCCTCTCATAACACGGAAGTCTCCGGACTGAATCAGAGTCTGGAGCGGGCCGAAGAAGAACTTGGCCAATTGAAAAAGTAGTTGGAGGATAAACAAGGTATGCAAAGTACCTTGCTCGCGTTTAGCGCGAATGAGTGATTTAGTAAAAATATGTTCATGGTTTTCTCTAGGGGCAATGACCGAAGTCGAGGCTCTTAAGAAGGCTGTGGCCGAGGCCAAAAAATAGGCAGCCACAGAGTAGGCTCTTCGTGAGAAGCACGAGGCCAGGGTTATTGAAGCAGAGCAAGAGCTCCAAGAGGCTGTGAAGAAATGCGAGAGCTTGGAGCAGAGCTTAACGAAGAAAGAGTCCGAACTCACCAAGGCTCATCAAGCCGCACGCGATGACCGGGGGGAAACCCAAGGCACCCTGCAGGAAATCCAGGAGGCGAGGAAGATCGCGGCGGGTAAGGCTTTTTCTATGCAAAGCAAGTATTTGAGGAGAAAATCAAGTTGCTAATTTGAATTCTGATTTCTCCAGGGGTATTTGCGGAGCTGCCACACAGCATATCTGAGGCCGCCCAATTCTACCGAGCTGAACAAAGGAGCACTGCGGAGAAGCTCTTTTGGTCGCAGTATCTGGCGGCAAATTATCCAGTGCCTTTTGCCGATCAACGGAAACAGCTGATGAAACTGCATAAGGCGGCAGAACTAGCCATGAAGAATTTAATTATCCGGTTATGGCCCGCCGAGCCGATTCCAAGCAGCTACTTCGGGCTCATGAAGCGGCTTGTGAGTGGCTGCCCTCGACCTGAAGTCATCAAGCGGTCGGTCTGTATGGAGGGTGTGTGAATGGCCTTCGCCCGCGCAAAGGTGCACTGGGCGAAGATGGATGCTGAAAAGCTGATGACCGAGGGACCACCGGAGGGGAAGGATCGCCGCAAGCCTGAGTTATATTATGATAGTGTCCTGAAAGGATCTCGCCTTGCGGCGGAGCAATGCACCAAGGACATTATATTTCCATGAATATAGTCATCTTGTCCTTTGTAATGTTGAACAAGGTCATTTCTATTATTTATTGCCTTTTATTTCAAAAAAATTCCTCCTGCGCGGCCGTTTTATATATTAATCCAGAGAGTTGGCCAGTCGTTTGCTTCTGCCCCCACATAGGAAGTACGGGGGTGTTCGGGATAAACCTGAGCACTCTTTATCCCAGTTTTGGGTCCTTGAAGGAGGTGTTCAGCGCAACAAACCAGGCAATCAGACTATAAGGCTTTATCACTCTCACTTAGCCATAGGAGTTTGACAAAAGGAAGGTAGGCGCAGCCCCTGGTGTTCGGAAGGCAGCACGAGGGGCTATAAGCACCTGATCGGAAGAAAAGCCGATCCATCGCACGCTGCATTAGTTATCGCATAATGCGGAAGAAATCCTTAAAGATTTTACAACCTCTCGAACAGCTGACCAACTCTCGTCATGTCATGAGATTCAGTTTTCGGCTTTCTCTACTGGGGCACTCGTCCGGAAGAACCGGGACACAACCACAATAGTTCTCCCTGTGCCTCCTTATCCGATATAGCGAAATGTAAGGCAGCAAAACATGGGAGGCGGGTGAGGGAGTCCTGGATTCGGGGGTATCCGGACAGCCAGACTATATACTTTGGCCGGACTGTTGGACGGAGAAGATACAAAACTCAAGACTTCGTCCCGTGTCCGGATGGGACTCTCCTTTGCGTGGAAGACAAGCTTGGTGATCCGGATAATAGATTTCCTTCTTTGTAACCGACTCTGTGTAAACCCTAGCCCCCTCTGGTGTCTATATAAACCGGAGGGTTTAGTCCCTAGAAAAACAATCATTATCATCATAGGCTAGCTTTGAGGGTTTAGCCTCTATGATCTCGTCGTAGATCAACTCTTGTAATACTCATACATCAATATCAATCAAGCAGGAAGTAGGGTTTTACCTCCATCAAGAGGGCCCGAACCTGGGTAAAACATCGTGTCCCTTGCCTCCTGCTACCATTAGCGTTAGATGCACAGATAGGGACCCCCTACCCGAGATCTGCCATTTTTGACACCGACATTGGTGCTTTCATTGAGAGTTCCTCTGTGTCGTCGCTTCAAGGCTCAATGGCCCGTCTCGTTGTCAAGGACAACATCACCTCTGGGGGATCACTGGTCGTAGGCCAAACTCTCCAACTAGGCGGCTTCGTCACGGCCGCCCGATTGGCTTCCGTGCCGACGATGACCTCTCAGGTCATCAAAAATAGTCTCCACGTCAACTCGGAACTCACCGAACAGATGAATCAGATGGAGCTCTCCTCCCTTAATGAGCTCTTGGATCGCATCGCCGCTTTGGGAGTCTCTATAGACTATGATCAGATTGGGCTTAAACCCGACCAAAGGGATATTAAATCCCCACCGGTCACCCATGAGCTAGCGTTAGTGGAGGAGCCACACATGGATTATTGTCACGCCCAATATGCAATACTATCCTAAAGAGACTCGACGGTCCCACCAAGGATAGAACCGCATATTGATACAGTTTTGCAAGGTGGATATCATTACATCAACATTACATAATAGATGGGGATACATACAAAAGGCATACAATGCCACACGAATACAACATCAACTTACATAAGAGCACCATCCGACTACGGATGAAACACAAACAGAAACTCAAACGACATCCACCCTGCTAGCCCAGGCTGCCGACCTGGAACCTATCCCCTGATCGAAGAAGAAGCAGAAGAAGAAGAACTCCAACACAAGCAAACATTGCTCTCACGTCATGATCATCGCATAACCTGTACCTGCAACTGTTGTTGTAGTAATCTGTGAGCCACGAGGACACAGCAATCCCATTACCATGGGTATCAAGACTAGCAAAGCTTAATGGGAAAGGAAGGGTTAAAGTGGTGAGGTTGCAGTAGCGACAAAGCATGTATGGTGGCTAACATACGCAAATGAGAGCGAGAAGAGAAGCAACGGAACAGTCGTGAAGCTAGAAATGATCAAGAGGTGATCCTGAACTCCTACTTACGTCAAACATAACCCAAAACCATGTTCACTTCCCGGACTCCGCCGAAAAGAGACCATCACGGCTACACACGCGGTTGATGCGTTTTAATTCGAATCAGGTGTCAAGTTATCTACAACCGGATATTAACCAATTCCCATCCGCCACATAACCGCGGGCACGGCTCTCGAAAGTTTATACCCTACAGGGTTGTCCCAACTTAGCCCATCACAAGCTCTCACGGTCAACGAAAGATATTCCTTCTCCCAGGAAGACCCGATCAGTCTCAGAATCCCGGTTACAAGACATTTCGACAATGGTAAAACAAGACCAACAAAGCCGCCCGATGTGTCGACAATCCCGATAGGAGTCGCACATATCTCGTTCTCAGGACACACCGGATAAGCGAAGCATATAGGTACCGACGTAACCCAAGTTGCCAAGGGATGGTCCAGCATGGTGCTCTAGTTTGGACCAACACTTAGACAAGCATTGGCCCGGGGGGGCTAAAATAAAGTTGACCCTCAGGTTAATTACTCCCAAGGGAAAGGTATAGGTGGTAGGGAAATGGTAAAACCAATGTTGGGCCTTGCTGGAGTAGTTTTATTCAAGGTGAACTGTCAAGGGGGTCCCATAAATCACCCAACCGCGCTAGGGACACAAAATCCGGGAACATAATAATGATATGATGGAAACTAGGGCGGTAAGAGTGGAACAAAACACCAGGCATAAGGCCGAGCCTTCCACCCTTTACCAAATATATAGATGCATTAATAATATAACAAATATTGTGATATCCCAACATAATCCTATCCACCATGGAGAAATCTTCAATTTCACCTGCAACTAACAACGCTATAAGAGGGGCTGAGCAAAGCGGTAACATAGCCAAGCAACAGTTTGCTAGGAAGGGTGAAAAAGGTTAGAGGCTGACATGGGAAATTGGGAGGCTTGATCAACAAGAGATAGGTAGCGCGGCAAGCGATAGAACGAAGCAACTAGCATAGCAATGATAGTAGTGAGATCCAGGGTAACGGTCATCTTGCCTGAAATCCCGCAAGGAAGAAGAATGAGTCCATGAAGAAGACGAACGGAAGAAGCCGAACCAAGCATAGACGAACGAATCCTCACGATCGCAACGAAACAGGAACTATGGAGAAGAAGCACGCAAGATGGTGAGCACACCACACATAGGCAAGACATGATGCACAACAAGCATGATGCATGACAAAGCTACATGAAGCTACTCATGGCAAGAGATGATGCATACAAGAGCAACACATCAAAGCAAGTTTAAATGAGGCCGGAAATGACATATAACAATTCCGGTAAGTCCCCATATGCAAATGTAGAAATTGGTCCAGAACTGAATAAAAGTTATTTTCAAGTTGTTAAACAGCAAGTTAAGATGCACCAAGATGATCTACACGAATTTCTAGTCAAGTTACATATAAAGTTCATTAGATTTGGAGCTACGGCCTAGAAGATATGAGCAAAACAAGTTAAGCATGGCATTGGTGCAAAATGCATACAAACATCAAGCAAACACTCTCAAAACATGGATGCAACATGATAATATGAAACTTCATGCAAAATCAAGCAAGTTTCATATAGAGCACACTCACAACGGAGCAACGGTTCAACACATACACTCTATACAAGTTTAAAAGGACAACTGTTGTTGTAGTAATCTGTGAGCCACGAGGGCTCAGCAATCCCATTACCATGGGTATCAAGACTAGCAAAGCTTAATGGGAAAGGAAGGGTTAAAGTGGTGAGGTTGCAGCAGCGACTAAGCATGTATGGTGGCTAACATACGCAAATGAGAGCGAGAAGAGAAACAACGGAACGGTCGTGAAGCTAGCAATGATCAAGAGGTGATCCTGAAGTCAAACATAACCCAAAACCGTGTTCACTTCCCGGACTCCGCCGAAAAGAGACCATCACGGCTACACACACAGTTGATGCGTTTTAATTCGAATCAGGTGTCAAGTTATCTACAACCGGATATTAACAAATTCCCATCTGCCACATAAACCGCGGGCACGACTCTCGAAAGTTTATACCCTGGAGGGGTGTCCCAACTTAGCCCATCACAAGCTCTCACGGTCAACGAAGGATATTCCTTCTCCCAGGAAGACCCGATCAGTCTCAGAATCTCGGTTACAAGACATTTCGACAATGGTAAAACAAGACCAGCAAAGCCGCCCAATGTGTCGACAATCCCGATAGGAGTCGCACGTATCTCGTTCTCAGGACACACCGGATAAGCGAAGCGTACATGTACCGACATAACCCAAGTTGCCAAGGGATGGTCCCGCACGGTGCTCTACTTTGGACCAACACTTAGACAAGCATTGGCCCGGGGGGGCTAAAATAAAGATGACCCTCAGGTTAATTACTCCCAAGGGAAAGGTATAGGTGGTAGGGAAATGGTAAAACCAATGTTGGGCCTTGCTGGAGTAGTTTTATTCAAGGTGAACTGTCAAGGGGGTCCCATAAATCACCCAACCGCGTTAGGGACACAAAATCCGGGAACATAATACCGATATGACGGAAACTAGGGCGGTAAGAGTGGAACAAAACACCAGGCATAAGGCCGAGCCTTCCACCCTTTACCAAATATATAGATGCATTAATAATATAACAAATATTGTGATATCCCAACATAATCCTATCCACCATGGAGAAATCTTCAATTTCACCTGCAACTAACAACGCTATAAGAGGGGCTGAGCAAAGCGGTAACATAGCCAAGCAACAGTTTGCTAGGAAGGGTGAAAAAGGTTAGAGGCTGACATGGGAAATTGGGAGGCTTGATCAACAAGAGATAGGTAGCGCGGCAAGCGATAGAACAAAGCAACTAGCATAGCAATGATAGTAGTGAGATCCAGGGTAACGGTCATCTTGCCTGAAATCCCGCAAGGAAGAAGTACGAGTCCATGAAGAAGACGAACGGAAGAAGCCGAACCAAGCATAGACGAACGAATCCTCACGATCGCAACGAAACAGGAACTATGGAGAAGAAGCACGCAAGATGGTGAGCACACCACACATAGGCAAGACATGATGCACAACAAGCATGATGCATGACAAAGCTACATGAAGCTACTCATGGCAAGATATGATGCATACAAGAGCAACACATCAAAGCAAGTTTAAATGAGGCCGGAAATGACATATAACAATTCCGGTAAGTCCCCATATGCAGATTTAGATATTGGTCCAGAACTGAATAAACCTTATGTTCAAGTTGTTAAACATCAATTTTAAGATGCACCAACATGATCTACACGAAACTCTAGTCCAGTTACATATAAAGTTCATTAGATTCAGAGCTACGGCCTAGAAGATATGAGCAAAACAAGTTAAGCATGGCATTGGTGCAAAATGCATACAAACATAAAGCAAACACTCTAAAAACATGGATGCAACATGATAATATGAAACTTCATGCAAAATCAAGGAAGTTTCATATAGAGCACACTCACAACGGAGCAACGGTTCAACGCATACACTCTATACAAGTTTAAAAGGACAAACTGTCTAAAACAACAACTAGGCATGTAGCAAACATCAAAACAGTATGCTAAGCATCCCAACATGAAAACAAAAGGCATTGGCATGCAGTAGATGTAAAGCATGACAAAACATTGACATTGAGATATCTCCAGAAATCACTAGAACATGCTCAAAAATGACATGGCAAGATTGCAAATAATAACAGTTTCAGGCTTAACAGAAATAACATCAGGTAGCAATGTTTAGAGCTATCAAACAACATGCTACATGAACCTATCATGGCAAACAAAGGCATGGCATGCTAGTACTCAAGCCAAAGAACAAAACTCCCTTACTGAACTAATTCTAAAGATCAACATAAAAGATGGTAGCATCCATGTAAACATGGCAAATGATATGATAGATTCATACATGGCAGGAACAACAGTAAGTAGGCATGTTGGTGAGCTTGTACCACTCACCAAAGAGCAATACATGGCATGGAAAGGTGACCAACAGTAATATGTCATATTTATGAAGCTAAAAATGGCAAGAGAAATATCATAGCATGCTTGGATCCTTAACAACAATCATGGCAAAATTTGAACTTAATGTTAACAGGCTGACAGCAACATTATTTAGCAAGTTGAGAGCAAGATTATGACAAGCTACGGAAGGCTATAATTGCAACCAAGGACATGGATAGATAGAGCATGACATGAATAACAAAACATACTTATTGAACATCTCCAGATTATGCACATAATGACTTGTAGGAGCAGGTTTACATAGCATGACGATATAGCAGAATCAGCCTAGCAAAACAGTAACAACAAGTACCCTACTTAACAAGCTTGATGCACTCACTACAAGACTCACAAAAATACATGTATTGCACCACTGTAAATATGGCATTACATAGTTCAAAACATATGTAGACATCAAGCTCATAGGATGCACACACAAAATGCAATGAAAACGACAAATCACCAATGTCTGTTAACAGACAGCAGTTAACAGCATATAGCACTCTTGCAACGATGATTAGGGTAGCAAGATGAACTCAAATGAACATGGCACAATGGAATGAAATGAAGACAATCCAATGGTGAACATTTTTATATAATACACGCACAAAACGGAGCTATATGCTAGGAGATATGACATGATGAATAAGGCTCCAGAAAGTAAAAATCTCAGGGACGGCAGTTTTTCTGGAAAAAAACGAAAGGTGCTATATACTATTCGACGCACGGGGCGGAGGATAGGGGCTTCTCACCCTGGGCTCCGGCCCATGACGAGGGAGGGGGCAGGCCGGGGCTGGGCTGAGGCGATGTGGGCCGGAGCGCTGGGCCACGGGCGGGCCCACAGGGATGAGAGGGAGGCGCGCTCGTCGTCCATCTTGCAGAAGGCGAGGCCGGCGGCACAGGACGGTGGCACGGCGCTCCAGCGAGGCCAGAGAAGCCGGGACGAGGTCGGAGATGGGCAAGGGAGGCAGGAGCGGGTCGGCGGCGCTTGGATCCGGCCAGGGGGCGGCGGATCTGGCCGGAGGTGGCGGAGATCGACGAGGTTCTGCGCGGGCGGTGGCGGCCATGGCTGCAGGGCTCGAGCTCCTCGAGGTCGCAGCACCTGCAGGTGAGGGAGATGGTGAGAGGGCGAGGGGAGAAGCGAAGGAGAGGGGCGGCAAGGGACCTGGTCGCTGGCAGGAGGAGCTGAGGCGTGCGGCGGGCGGCATCGGCGACGAGGGCTCGGGTCGAGGGGCTCCTCCCCTCAATCCAGAACGGGAGCGGGAGGTGCGGGGGAACTCGGGCTCTCGCGGGCTGCGGCGGTGCGGTCTCGGGCCGGGCAGGCCAGATCCGGGCCCCAACGGGCCTGACGGTGGTGGAAGGCGACTGGGGGACGCGTGGCGCCGTCCCGTTGGCTCGGGGCGCTGTTGGATCGGCGGCTGGCCAGTGGGAGTGCGCCAAGTGGCGGGAGGAGATGGAGGGCGGCGGTGCAGGCGAGGTGGCAGCGACAAGTGGCCGATCTGGGCTGGTCGGGCATGGAAATGGAGGTGGGGGCGGCGGCTGCGAGGTAGGTGGAGGGTTAGGCTGGGGTTTAGCCGGAAAATGGACTAGGGGGTGTCCATTTATAGGTAGGAGGGGCTAGGTTTGGGGGTTTTGCTCCGTTTGGGACCCTTTGATCATGATCGGATGGTCTGGAGCGGAGGGGGGGCTAGGTAGGTGGGCTAGTGCGCTATGAAGGGAAGTTGGGCTGAGAGAAGAGAAGAGCAGGGCAGCCCGGCGGCAGTTTCGGAGACCGAAATGTAAACGAATAAACCGGCAATGGTGCCACTACGAATGACGGTTGGGCTATCAAACGAACTCCGAATGTGATGATATTTGATAGGAGGTCTACCTACACTATAATAAGACCACACGCCAACTGGCATCCCATTCCGAGAACATTTTTCGGCCACTTATAAAATAATATTTCGTAGGTGCCGCGGGCACGTGCGAGTATGGTCTGGACTCCGAACGGACAACGGAGAGAACCGGCGGAACCCGAACGGATGCAAGTTTTGAAAAACATGCAGATGAAATGCAGATGATGACATGGAAAAATGCAACACGCAAGCAATGACATGGCAACAACGACGAATAACTGGAAGAGACCTGGCGCATCGAATCCGGGGCGTTACAATTATCCCTCTATTTTGAGGACAAATTATGTCCGGATTACCGAGTTCTCTAAGCCGGATACCCGCTCGCGGGAGGACATGACCTAGACCCTGGACTTAGAATCGGGTATCGGGCCGGAAAAATCGGGTAGCACCCCGGATCCCGAGCTGTCAAGCCCGGTAGCTCCTCTACCTCTGGGCGTTAGATCGGATCAGAATCCAGATTCAGCTACGCCCACCCACCCAGACTTAAACCGTCTCTCCCATATCAGACAAGAGCCCCAAGAGACAGTACATTGCTACCGGGCCAGAATCCTCCTTGTGCTAAACAAGGTCAAGGACTGTCGTGAGGAAGACGCAATCTCACATTTCTGCAAAAACTACACGAACAAAGGGATCCTTAATGCTATAAGTCGCCGTGACATAGTACACTTTGCTGACTTAGCAGCCATAGTACAGAAGTACTATGCGATGGAAAGCGCCTGGAAAACACAAACAGAATTTTGGGATAGTCCGGCTCTCACTAAAACCTTTGTCCAAGCTAAACGGGCAAACTCTCGTAAGTTAACGATCCAATTGTCAAGAAGCCAAAGCCCACCCCAGGGCGTGGAACCTTATTGGAATAATGGCTCAATGGGCCATGTAAACTCCACAGCACGCCGGACACTACACCAACGCATAGCCTTAGAGCATGTTGGATACTCCGGCAGGTAGCAAAAAGCGGCGAGGATCTTCTTGTAAGCCATAAAGCAGAACAACATCCCACAAAAGACAACAATGCGGTACTGACAGTCTTCGAGACTTTCACCTCAAATAATAGGAGCAAGCCAGCTCATCAAAATTTTGCTGAAATCTGCCACGTGGCAAAAATAAATCCGTGGAACGACACTGCTATAAATTTTAGTGCCAGTGACGAACCTCAATTCCAGACAGTCCGGGCACCAGCCACTTTGGTCCTTAGCCCAATCGTGGATGGCTTTCGTCTCACTAAAGTACTCATGGACGGCGGAAGCAGATTAAACTTGATCTATGAAGAAACACTCAACAAGATGGAAATTGACAAAAGCCGCATTGAGCAAAGCGGCACAACCTTCAGGGGAATCATCCCTAGTCAGGAGGCATGGTGTGCGGGAAAAATCACACTCGATTTAGTATTTGGCACTCTGGAGAATTACAAGTCCTAAGAAATCACATTCCAAGTGGCTCCTTTCAGCAGCGGATACCACGCCCTTTTAGGGCGGGACGCATTCACAAGCTTTCAAGCTATACCCCATTACGGGTACATGAAGCTTAAAATGCCCGGACCCAATGGAATCATCACTCTAGCCAGTGATCCGGATGTCGCACTTTGCTCCGAAAATAAAACTGCAGCACTAGCCCCGGAAGCATTAGCCGAAGCTCTAGAAGCCGAAGAACTAACAACGTTGCGCGCCACCGTGGACAGGGACGACTTGATACTCGACAAACGACCCAAGGCCACCTCATTTAAACACACAGACGAGATAGTCAAATTCCAGGTCCATCCAATGGACCCCACGAAGACAGCTTCCATCAGGACACAGTTGAGCCCCACAATGGACGCCGCACTACGAGACTTCCTACGCGAGACTTGGGACATTTTCGCCTCGCATCCTTCGGACATGCCGGGCATCCGACATAGACTGGCCGAACACCGCCTCAATATACTGAAAGGATACAAGCCTGTCAAACAGACTCTTAGGGGCTTCTCAGAGCCCAAACGGCAGCCATGGGAGAAGAGCTAGCCAAGCTACTTGAGGCCGGATTCATCAGAGATATCAATCATCCGGATTGGCTGGCAAATCTGGTAATGGTACCAAAGAAGGACAAATCCTGGCACTTATGTGTCGATTTCAAGGACCTCAACAAGGCTTGCCCCAAGGATCGCTTCCCCCTTCCTCGCATCCACCAAATCATCGACGCCACCGCAGGACACGACTCATTATGCTTCCTCGACGCATACTCCAGATACCATCAAATAAAGATGGCAGAGTCCGACCAAGCCGCAACGGCCTTCATAATGCCATCTGGTCCTTTCTACTTCAACACTTTGCCTTTCGAGCTTAAAAATGCCAGCGCAACCTATCAACGCATGATTCAAACATGCCTGGAGAAGCAAATTGGAAAAACAGTGGAGGCATATGTGGACGACGTGGTCATAAAAACAAGACACGTCGAAACCCTAATCAATGACTTGAGGCTTACTTTCGATAACCTCCGGACATACGACATCAAGCTAAACCTGGAAAAATGTGTTTTTGGCGTACCCTCCGGGAAGTTGCTCGGCTTCATTGTTTCCAATAGAGGAATCGGAGCAAATCCGGCAAAAATCCGAGCTCTGTCGCAGTTGGCTATCCCAACAGACCTCAAGCATATCTAGAAACTAGCTGGATGCGTGGCCGCCTTAAGCCGCTTTATCTCCCGATCAGGAGAAAAGGCGTTACCTCTTTACCGCCTTCTTTGCCGCACCGAATACTTCGTGTGGACGGATGCAGCCGCGGCCGGACTGGACGAAATAAAGACCTTATTGGCCAGTAATCCAGTCCTAACAACGCCAAATACTGGCGAACCTATGCTATTGTACATAGTTTCAACACATCAAGTTGTAAGCGCAGTGCTCGTCGTCGAACGGGAGGCTGACGGATACAAATTCCCGCTCCAGAAGCCAGTATATTACGTATCCACGGTCCTCACCCCATGCAAATCCCAATACCCACACTATCAAAAGATAGCATACGCGGTCTTCATGGCATCCCGGAAGCTACGACACTACTTCCAGGAGTGTTCGATTACGATGGCCTCCGAAGTACCACTCAACGACATAATAAACAACCGCGATGCTATGGGCCGGATTGCTAAATGGGCCATAGAGCTCCTTCCATTCGACATAACATACAAACCACGGCGGGCCATTAAGTCGCGAGTACTGGCTGACTTTGTCGCCGAATGGACAGAAGCCGAACTCCCTAAAGTGCACGGTGCATACTCTAATTGGATCATGCACTTCGATGGCTCTAAAATGCTGGCCGAGTTGGGATCAGGTGTAGTCCTGACGTCCACCACCGGAGACACGGTCCAATACGTACTCCAAATATTATACACAGACTCCAACAACGCAGCCGAATACGAGGCTCTGTTGCATGGTCTTCGGATGGCAGTCTCTATGGGCATTCAACGCCTGGAGGTGCAGGGGGATTCAAACCTCGCAATATCACAAATAAAAAGAGACTTTGATGCCAAGGATCCGAAAATGGCGGCCTACCGTTGTCCTCAAAATGTCAGCTCGGTTCGAGGGGCTCGAATTCCACCATGTGGCTCGAGAAAACAATCAAGCGACGGATATCATCGCCCGCATCGGCGCTAAACGCGACCCTGTCCCACCTAACATATTCCTGGAAAGGCTGTTCAAGCCATCCGTGGTATCGGAAGGGGAGTCCGGCAATGGTAGCATGAATCCGAATACACCCCAGATTCTGAACCATCAGACGTAGTCAGCGGCTCCGCCACCGAAATAACACCTTCGGCCCACGAAATCATGGCTGTAATCGCCTCGTGGACCGAGCCTTTCTTGGCCTACCTAAATAGGCATGAGCTCCCCGAGGAGCAAAATGAAGCATGTTGCATTGTGCGGCGTTCCAAAGCCTACAAAGTCCATGAGGGAGAACTCTATAAGAAAAGTGTAATGCCCCGGATACAACTTTCCATAATTGTAACTCCAACTCTTGCCTTTTCCGGAGATGCGATATGTTATTTCCTCCGTGGTTGGTTTTTTGTCTGTTGTTTTGCTTTTTGTTCTTGTTATGCATCTCGTCTCATGTCATCATTCACATTGCATCGGCATCGTTTTCATAAAACTTGCATCCGTTCGGGTTCCGCCGATTCTCTCCGTTGTCCGTTCTAGGCCAGACACTCTCGCACGCACCCGCGGCACCTCCGAAATATTATTTTATAAGTGGCATAAAAATGTTCTCGGAATGGGTTGCAACTTGTCATGCAGTCTTATTATAGTGTAGACAGAGCGCCTGCCAAGTTTCATCGCATTCGGAGTTCGTTTGACTGCCCAACCATTAAATAGATAACCGCGATATAGTCGGTATATTCATCAGACGTTTCGGTCTCTGAAATAGATGCCGGGCTGCATTTCTCCCCTCTTCTCTCAGCCCAACCCCCTCTACACAGCCCACCAACCCCTGTCATAGTCCCTTTCTACTCCGGAGCCGTTCGATGGCGATCGTACGCTCCAAAACCCTCTAGAGACTAAACCCTAGCCCCCCTTTCCTATTTAAACCCCCCCTCCTTCCAAATCTGGTCGCCCTAACCCCCCTCCTCCTCTTTTTCCGCCCCACCCAACCCGCAGCCACCTCCTCCCACCTCGGGGGCCGCACTGCCGCCTTCCCCCTCCAAATCCGGCGCCCTCCAGCCCCCCTCCGCCACATGGCACGTCCTGAGCGGCCAGCCGCCGCCCGGCCATCGCTCCCCGCCAACCAGGGGTCGCCACGTGGCCTCCCAGCGCCCCCCTGGCAGTTCCCCTCGCCGCAGCCCGTACAGGACCGGGGAGGGCCCGCCAAGCCCATCGGGGCCCATCCCTGATGCCCGTGCCCCTGTGTCTCGCCCCGATCCAGGGAGGAGAGGAGCTCCTCCCGTTCGTCCTGCGCCGGCGTCCAGCGCCGCCGCACCAGAGCTCAGCCGCCACCGACGACCTCCTCCAGCAGGCCAGGTCTCTTCGGCCCCTCTCGGTTTCTCCTCCCTCTCCCATTGTCGTTCCCCCATATCTAACTACTCTCTCTCTCCATCTTGGAAGCCCTGCCATGGAAGCCGGCGCCCAAGCTCGCCAGATCTTTACCTCCGGCGCCGCAAACCCCGGGAACGGGTTCCCCACCACCGGATCTGGTGGATCCCGGTCGTCCCTCACCTTCCCCGCGGTTCCCCTCTCGCCGTCGACCTCCATGCCTCGCCGCCGCCTCGCTCGTCCTCTGGTTCGGGAGGACGACGCTCCCTCCGCGCATTGACCCCTAGTCGTGCTCCTCCTGGGCCGCATCTCGTGAAGGCCCAGCCGCATCGCGCCTCCGGTCCAACCTGGTTCCAAGGCCCAGCGTTGCCTGCCCGGCCTCCTCCTCACCGTCTGGGCTAAGCCCATGGGTGAGCTGCCCCAGCGCCTGCCCTGTTCAGCCTCTGTTCCAGATTTCGGCCCGCATATATTTTTTCCCTGACTGCGAATTTGTCTTTTATCCAGTGCATGCATAATTACAGGAGGATGCCATTATTTTAAATTGCTCACAAGTAAATAACCGCGCATCGGATTAAAATGGTTTAAACATGTAAAATGCTCAGAAAATTGTGTAGATTAATAATATGCCACTTTCATCTATGTTAAAAATGTTTAACATGTTGTTTTTGTTTATTTTGCATAATGCCATGCTAAAATGATTTATTTCATAACTAAATAACCATAGCTCGGTTTTAAATAAACTTTATATGTAAATGGGGTGGAAAATGCCTAGATTAACATGGTGCACTTTGTTTTACTGTTTAACCACTCTAAAATTGTGTTCAGGGCAGAACAGTACCAAATTCATAAATTGCACATGAGGTTTTTCCGGAATTGTTGTTTGTTGTTCCGGCCTCATTTAAACTTGCCTAGATAGTTAGTTTATTTATGCTTCACCTCTTGACATGTTTAACAACATTTAATATTGTTTGGTAGCTTAAACGAGATCAAACTAAATAATTGTTTGTGGTGTTTTGTCAATATGCAACTCGTTGCATATTGAGCTCCATTTAACTTGTAGTATTGTTTGGTTGCATTTGCCATGCCACGCCTCTTTAAACCGGACATGCATCATACTTGTTTGTGCATCATACCATGTTTATGCTTGTGCATTTACCATGTTGTTTGCTTCTTTCCGGTATTGCTTCTTCTTGATAGTTCCGGTAACGTTGCGATTGTGAGGATTCGTTCGACTACGTCCGCTTGTCTTCATCATGGACTCGTTCTTCTTCCAAGCGGGATTTCAGGCAAGATGACCGCTACCCTGGATCTCAATACTATCATTTCTATGCTAGTTGCTTCGTTCTATCGCTATGCTGTGTTACCTATCTTTTCCTCATCAAGCCTCCCAAATTGCCATGAACCTCTAACCTTTGACACCCTTCCTAGCAAGCCGTTGCTTGGCTATGTTACCGCTTTGCTCAGCCCTCTTATAGCATTGCTAGTTGCAGGTGAAGTTGAAGATTGCTCCATGGTGGACAGGATTTTGGTTGGGATATCACAATATCTCTTATATTATTAATGCATCTATATATTTGGTAAAGGGTGGAAGGCTCGGCCTTATGCCTGGTGTTTTGTTCCACTCTTGCCGCCCAAGTTTCCGTCATACCGGTGTTATGTTCCCAGATTTTGCGTTCCTTACGCGGTCGGGTGATTTATGGGACCCCCTGGACAGTTCGCTTTGAATAAAACTCCCCTAGCAAGGCCCAACCTTGGTTTTACCATTTGCCTCACCACCACCTATATTTCCCTTGGGAGTAATTAACCCAAGGGTCATCTTTATTTTAGCTCCCCCGGGCCAGTGCTTGTCTAAGTGTTGGTCCGAACCGGGCGGACTGCGGGGCCACCTCGGGGCAACTCGAGGGCTGGTTTTACTCGTAGGCTGACCTATCCGGTGTTGCCCTGAGAACGAGATATGTGCAGCTCCTATCGGGATTGTCGGCGCATCGGGCGGCTTTGCTGGTCTTGTTTTACCATTGTCGAAATGTCTTGTAAACCGGGATTCCGAGTCTGATCGGGTCTTCCTGGGAGAAGGTATATCCTTCGTTGATCACGAGAACTTGTCGTGGGCTAAGTTGGGACACCCCTGCAGGGTATAATGTTTCGAAAGCCGTGCATGTGGTTATAGGCAGATGGGAATTTGTTAATGTCCAGTTGTAGATAACTTGACACCAGATCCGAATTAAAACGCATCAACCATGTGTGTAGCCGTGATGGTCTCTTCTCGGCGGAGTCCGAGAAGTGAACACGGTTTCTGGGTTATCTTTGACGTAAGTAGGAGTTCAGGATCACTTCTTGATCATTGCTAGCTTCACGACCGTTCTGCTTGCTCTCTTCTCGCTCTTGTTTGCGTATGTTAGCCACCATATATGCTTAGTCGCTGCTGCAGCCTCACCACTTTACCCCTTCCTTTCCTATTAAGCTTTGCTAGTTTTGATACCCATGGTAATGGGATTGCTGAGTCCTCGTGGCTCACAGATTACTACAACAACAGTTGCAGGTACAGGTTAGTTCTTCTTCTGCTTCTTCGATCATGACGCGAGAGTGATGCTTGCTTGCGTTTAGTTCTTCTTCTGCTTCTTCGATCAGGGGATAGGTTCCAGGTCGGCAGCCTGGGCTAGCAGGGTGGATGTCGTTTGAGTTTCTGTTTGTGATTCATCCGTTGTTTGGATGATGCTCTCATGTATTGTAATGTTGTATTCATGTGGCATTGTATGCCTTATCTATGTATCCCCATCTATTATGTAATGTTGATGTAATGATATCCACCTTGCAAAAGCGTTTCAATATGCGGGTCTATCCTTGGTGGGACCTTCGAGTTCCTTTTGGATAGGGTCGCATATTGGGCGTGACAAGTTGGTATCAGAGCCTCGACCGACCGTAGGAGCCCCCTTGTTTGTTGGCCGTTGTTGAGTCTAGAAGAAAACTATTTTGAGTCTTAGGATTATATATATCGGAGAGTAGGATTCTTTTTACTCCTCAGTCCCTTCGTCGCTCTGGTGAGAACTCTTGACGTAGATGTTTTGTCTTTCCTCTCCTCAAATTTCACCAAATAATTTTTTTAGGATCATGCGGGTATCTTGGAATCGTTCCAATGGTTTTGTGACCAGAACATTGTTCTTGGTGCCTCCTGTCTATTATGTGGCATTGACCCGGGGAGTTGAGCTCCGAGGTGTTGTCATCACAATTTTATCGTTGCAGTTCTGGAATACCTGAGTTTTGCCGACATCGAAAATCTCTTTTATGCAGTTGTTGGTGAGATAACCTCAACGCCACCCAGTACTAGGGAGTTCGAGAGTATTTCCATAACTCGTATAACGAATGCTTTTCGAAGGTTGAGGTACACGATTTCCGGAGTTTTCTTGGTTATGTGTTGACGGATGGATACAACTGGATGTAGGTATTGTTAGTTTGGGTGAGATATATTGCTTCCCCTGTATCCCCAACACCAGATTGCATAACCAGAAAGTTTCGGGAGTTTATAGGTGGGAATTCAAGTAGCTCCTAGGGTATCTTTCCGACAGATGCATGATATGGGATTGGGTAAATCTCTATCATATGTATTTGTTCCGGCTTATTCTGCAAGCCAAATCCTTTGTTTTGTTTTAATTGTGGTATTCGAGTTGCTTCAATGTCAAGTGTTGATTCCATACCTTTCCTAAACGGTGTTCTCATATTGCTATGTGAATGCTAATCCTTCTTGATCATTGAGTTGTCATGTCAATTCTTTTTCAACCGGTGTGCTTCTCTTCAAGTGGTTCCAATCATTTCAACATTCGCGAGATCAATTCTAAGTTTTCTCAACGGTATCGGTTTCATCCGTCCCCAAGTTGCCTTTGTTTTCCCGCCCTCCCACCCTTTTTCTTCAAGGACTCATATTTCTTAATCAAGTATCCTTTTATTTATGGGAAGTCTCTCCATTTTTCTTCCGTCAATGTTCTTATCCGGCGGTTCTCACGAAGATACTAACGGAGCTTCAAGTTTATTATTCTTCGTCTCTTTTCTTCTCCGGTGGATCGAATTCAAGCTTTCGGTGTTGATCATATCCCTTTCCTCATTTCAAATGCTATCCCATGACGGTGCACCTCTCAATCACTCACCTCTTGCTATTCATTTGTTCCAGAGTGTTGAAGATATCTCAGAAGACTTGTGTTTCCATTCTCAATCCGTTCAAGCTATTTCGAGATTATTATCTCATTAAAGCCATTTTATTCTACCGGTGCAATCTCTCTTTAAAATCATTTGCAATGATGTTTCTTTCGAGTGGGCCCTAACCCACAGGTCTTTTCCCAGGATCTTACCTGACTCTTCTAATTTTCCCAGAGTTATTCCCAAATTCTTTTGAAGTTTGACGTAAGAATGATTTTCATCAGTCATATTCATTCTCCAAGATCACTTTCAAATCATTTTCATCTTTCGCTCAATCTTTCCTCTTTTAATCCTTCCGGAGTGCCTCAACAATTTGGTGGTGTTTCTCCTTGTCATTCTCGGATTTTGAAGACCGAAGAAGGATTTCTCTTAAATCTTGGTCCGTTCTCTTGAAGATTCATAGTTCTAGCTTAAGCCATCCTCTCATAATTGTTTTCAATTGTGACAATTCTTTTCTTACCATCCGGAGCATTTCATGATTTGTTTCCATTTCTTTCCTCCAAAGGCATCAGGTCATAATTCTTCATTCTCAGTGTGTAGCTATCATTCTCCAAATCTTACCGGTGAATCGTTCAAATATCCTCTAATCAGTTCATGTTCTCTTCGTTCTCATGTATCTAAATCCCTTCAAGTATCTTCAATCATTTTCAAATTCTTCCTGGTGAATTGTGCCTTTGCTACTTTCATTTTCAATTCTTACGGTGGTTCGTTCGAGATTCATCTTCCTTTGTTTCCGTATCATTTCATTCGTTCTTTCCAATCCCACCGGTGGTTCCATCAATACCTTCTCAAGTTTGCGCTATCTCTATCTTAATCCTTTCTACGGGAATAAGTAGTATGTCAAATCCATTGCTTGTCATCAATTTAATTTGGTGAAGGATAAGCATACAATAAATCTTATTCTTATTTCCTCGAGGTGATTCAATTCTTTTCTTCCGGAGATTGTTCATGATGAAGTAATTCTCGGTTCTACTGTTTCACCTTTTCTTTTTCCGGAGTTCTAAGTTTTCTCGGTTATATCGTCGCGAAGCTCCATCTAAATCATTGCAAGGATTCACCTTGTGTTTTCAACTTCTCTTTATTTCTATCATCCTTTTATTACCGGAGTTCTTCATGGAGGCTCTAACTGATGGTTCGTCAAGGATTCTTTTCATTCTTCAATTGTTCTTCAAGATTTCTCTCGAAGTTATGATCCGTCAAGCCATACTTCAAAATAAACATGGTGCTCAACACATGTTTTATTTTGAGGAGTTCAAGCATTCTTCATCTTGCATTCCAAAGTGCAATCCTTTCTACCTTATCTTTTGAGATGGTGTTATGTCACTCTTGACAATTTCCCTTCATGCTTCATGATTCACATGTTGTCAAGAATGAGGTATTTTAAATCCATCAATCTCTTCATTGGAGTTATCCTGGGTTATATTTCACCTAAAGCCTTCCCTAAGGAATGTTGCTATTGTGGTGATTATCAATGGTCCAAGTTATCTCTCAATCATCTTGGTGGAAGAAGTTTTTGATCTCGTTGGTGTTATCATTTCTATTATTTGTTTCCGTAGTGGCAGAATTTCGCCTCAATACTGAGAAGTTTTCCATAAGCCCACTACAAGCTTATCCTTTCGTTGTTGATAATCCAACAACTCCGTTCTAGCATTTCCTGTAAGCGTGCTCTTTCAAGATCAAGTTTTCCTCCGTTCATTCCATTCCTTTTTTTTCATTTCTTCCGGAGGCATTGTGATGTTGTGCTCTTCACCCATCACGTTGTTTTGTCAACTTCATGTTATTTTCTTGCTTATCCATTTAACCGGAGTGTTGTGTCTTCTCTTCAAGCTCTTTCATCTTATCAAGTTTTTGCCCCCTTCACAGTCGGAGTGCTGTCAAAATTATATCAATCTTATTCCTTCTCTATCTAGTTTTAACCAGAGTGGTTTCAATATCTATGTTATCACTAAACCTCTTGGTTCTCGTCGTGTTCCTTGTTCCTCTTTTCTAACGGATTGTTGCAATCTCATTCATCTTTGTTGTGTTCTTTCTTTCAATTTGTTCAACCTCTCAAGGTTCATGGTTTCACTCGTTTGTCGAAGAAGCAACTTAGTTTACCTCTTCTCTTCCTCTTCCGTTTCTCTCCGGTGCCATCCTAGATCTCGGGACAAGATCCTCTCGTAGTGGTGGAGTGTTGTAACGCCCCAGATACAACTTTCCATAATTGTAACTCCAACTCTTGCCTTTTCCGGAGATGCGATATGTTATTTCCTCCGTGGTTGGGTTTTTGTCTGTTGTTTTGCTTTTTGTTCTTGTTATGCATCTCGTCTCATGTCATCATTCGCATTGCATCGGCATTGTTTTCATAAAACTTGCATCCGTTCGGGTTCCGCCGGTTCTCTCCGTTGTCCGTTCTGAGCCAGACACTCTCGCACGCGCCCGCGGCACCTCCGAATTATTATTTTATAAGTGGCATAAAAATGTTCTCGGAATGGGTTGCAACTTGTCGTGCGGTCTTATTGTAGTGTAGACAGAGCGCCTGCCAAGTTTCATCGCATTCGGAGTTCGTTTGACTGCCCAACTGTTAAATATATAACCGCGATATAGTCGGTATATTCGTCGGACGTTTCGGTCTCTGAAATAGTTGCTGGGCTGCATTTCTCCCCTCTTCTCTCAGCCCAACCCCCTCTACACAGCCCACCAACCCCTCTCATAGTCCCTCTCCGCTCCGCAGCCGTTCGATGGCGATCGTACGCTCCAAAACCCCCTAGAGACTAAACCCTAGCCCCCCTTTCCTATTTAAACCCCCCCTCCTTCCAAATCTGGTCGCCCTAACCACCCTCCTCCTCTTTTTCCGCGCCACCCAACCCGCAGCCATCTCCTCCCACCTCGGGGGCCGCGCCGCCGCCTTGCCCTCCAAATCCGGCGCCCTCCAGCCCTCCTCCGCCACGTGGCACGTCCTGAGCGGCCAGCCGCCGCCTGGCCATCGCTCCCCGCCAACCAGGGGTCGCCACGCGGCCTCCCAGTGCTCCCCTGACAGTTCCCCTCGCTGCAGCCCGTCCAGGCCCGGGGAGGGCCCGCCAAGCCCATCGGGGCCCGTCCCCGATGCCCGTGCCCCTGTGCCTCGCCCCGATCCAGGGAGGAGAGGAGCTCCTCCCGTTCGTCCAGCGCCGGCGTCCAGCGCCGCCGCCGACGACCTCCTCCAGCAGGCCAGGTCTCCTCCGGCCCCTCTCGGTTTCTACTCCCTCTCCCCTTGCCGTTCCCCCATATCTAACTACTCTCTCTCTCTCTCCATCTTGGAAGCCCTGCCATGGAAGCTGGCGCCCAAGCTCGCCGGATCTTCACCTCCGGCGCCGCAAACCCCGGGAACGGGTTCCCCACCACCGGATCTGACGGATCCCGGTCGTCCCTCGCCTTCCCCGTGGTTCCCCTCTCACCGTCGACCTCCATGCCTTGCCACCGCCTCGCTCGTCCTCTGGTTCGGGAGGACGATGCTCCCTCCGCGCGTTGACCCCTGGTCGCGCTCCTCCTGGGCCGCATCTCGTGAAGGCCCAGCCGCATCGCGCCTCCGGTCCAACCTGGTTCCAAGGCCCAGCGTTGCCTGCCCGGCCTCCTCCTCACCGTCTGGGCTAAGTCCATGGGTGAGCTGCCCCAGCGCCTGCCCTGTTCAGCCTCTATTCCAGATTTCGGCCCGCATATATTTTTTCCCTGACTGCGAATTTGTCTTTTATCCAGTGCATGCATAATTACAGGAGGATGGCATTATTTTAAATTGCTCACAAGTAAATAACCGCGCATCAGATTAAAATGGTTTAAACATGTAAAATGCTCAGAAAATTGTGTATATTAATAATATGCCACTTTCATCTATGTTAAAAATGTTTAACATGCTGTTTGTGTTTATTTTGCATAGTGCCATGCTAAAATGATTTATTTAATAACTAAATAACCGTAGCTCGGTTTTAAATAAACTTTATATGTAAATGGGGTGGAAAAATGCCTAGATTAACATGGTGCACTTTGTTTTACTGTTTAAAAACTCTAAAATTGTGTTTAGGGCAGAACAGTACCAAATTCGTAAATTGCACATGAGGTTTTTCCGGAATTGTTGTTTGTTGTTCCGGCCTCATTTAAACTTGCCTAGATAGTTAGTTTATTTATGCTTCACCTCTTGCCATGTTTAACAACATTTAATATTGTTTGGTAGCTTAAACGAGATCAAACTAAATAATTGCTTGTGGTGTTTTGTCAATATGCAACTCGTTGCATATTGAGCTCCATTTAACTTGTAGTATTGTTTGGTTGCATTTGCCATGCCACACCTCTTTAAACCGGACATGCATCATACTTGTTTGTGCATCATACCATGTTTATGCTTGTGCATTTACCATGTTGTTTGATTCTTTCCGGTATTGCTTCTTCTTGATAGTTCCGGTAATGTTGCGATTGTGAGGATTCGTTCGACTACGTCCGCTTGTCTTCTTCATGGACTCGTTCTTCTTCCTAGCGGGATTTCAGGCAAGATGACCGCTACCCTGGATCTCACTACTATCATTGCTATGCTAGTTGCTTCGTTCTATCGCTATGCTGCGTTACCTATCTTTTGCTCATCAAGCCTCCCAAATTGCCATGAACCTCTAACCTTTGACACCCTTCCTAGCAAACCGTTGCTTGGCTATGTTACCGCTTTGCTCAGCGCTCTTATAGCGTTGCTAGTTGCAGGTGAAGTTGAAGATTGCTCCATGGTGGACAGGATTTTGGTTGGGATATCACAATATCTCTTATATTATTAATGCATCTATATATTTGGTAAAGGGTGGAAGGCTCGGCCTTATGCCTTGTGTTTTCTTCCACTCTTGCCGCCCTAGTTTCCGTCATACCGGTGTTATGTTCCCGGATTTTGCGTTCCTTACGTGGTCGGGTGATTTATGGGACTCCCTTGACATTTCACTTTGAATAAAACTCCTCTAGCAAGGCCCAACCTTGGTTTTACCATTTTCCTCACCACCACCTATATTTCCCTTGGGAGTAATTAACCCAAGGGTCATCTTTATTTTAGCCCCCCCGGGCCAGTGCTTGTCTAAGTGTTGGTCCGAACCGGGCAGACTGCGGGGCCACCTTGGGGCAACTCGAGGGATGGTTTTACTCGTAGGCTGACCTATCCGGTGTTGCCCTGAGAACGAGATATCTGCAGCTCCTATCGGGATTGTCGGCACATCGGGCGGCTTTGCTGGTCTTGTTTTACCATTGTCAAAATGTCTTGTAAACCGGGATTCTGAGTCTGATCGGGTCTTCCTGGGAGAAGGTATATCCTTCGTTGATCGCGAGAGCTTGTCGTGGGCTAAGTTGGGACACCCCTGCAGGGTATAATCTTTCGAAAGCCGTGCCTGTGGTTATAGGCAGATGGGAATTTGTTAATGTCCGGTTGTAGATAACTTGACACCAGATCCGAATTAAAACGCATCAACCGTGTGTGTAGCCGTGATGGTCTCTTCTCGGCGGATTCCGGGAAGTGAACACGGTTTCTGGGTTATGTTTGACGTAAGTAGGAGTTCAGGATTACTTCTTGATCATTGCTAGCTTCACGACCATTCCGCTTGCTCTCTTCTCGCTCTTGTTTGCGTATGTTAGCCACCATATATGCTTAGTCGCTGCTGCAGCCTCACCACTTTACCCCTTCCTTTCCTATTAAGCTTTGCTAGTCTTGATACCCATGGTAATGGGATTGCTGAGTCCTTGTGGCTCACAGATTACTACAACAACAGTTGCAGGTACAGGTTATGCGATGATCATGACACGAGAGAGATGCTTGCTTGCGTTGAGTTCTTCTTCTGCTTCTCCGATCAGGGGATAGGTTCCAGGTCGGCAGCCTGGGCTAGCAGGGTGGATGTTGTTTGAGTTTTTGTTTGTGATTCATCCGTAGTTTGGATGATGCTCTCATGTATTGTAATGTTGTATTCGTGTGGCATTGTATGCCTTATGTATGTATCCCCATCTATTATGTAATGTTGATGTAATGATATCCACCTTGCAAAAGCGTTTCAATATGCGGGTCTATCCTTGGTGGGACCTTCGAGTTCCTTTTGGATAGGGTCGCATATTGGGCGTGACAAAAAGTGCGACCGGAGTACTCCAAAGATGCATCTCCGAAGAGGAAGGGTGGCAACTCTTGGCTGAAATCCATGCCGGACTCGGTGGACACCACGCTGCGGCTCGGGCACTCGTCAGCAAGGCCTTCCGTACAGGCTTTTATTGGCTGACAACCCGAGCAGACGCACATGACCTTGTCCAACACTGCGTCGGTTGCCAGCTCTTTGCCAATCAGAGCCACATGCC
>NC_057795.1:209587779-209589840 GCF_018294505.1 Triticum aestivum | reverse complement strand
GGTCCCACACCATTGTCTACCTATGTACTCCCTCCTTTCCGGTTTATAGGGCTTATCTCAAAATTTTAGTTTTTCCATTTTATAAGGCTCAATTTGGTTGTTTTCCATCACATGTTCAGATTCCAAGGTGCATTAAATCATTGCATGCAAGTATTAAGAGAAAATTGACCAATGCATGTACTTTATGCATGCATGCATTGCAATTAATGCATTGACAAACATAATTTTTTGAGGATAACAAGATCATTAATTAGGTGCTTTTGCAAAACTAGAAAAAGTATTCCACCACTCGCCATCTACCTTGATTGGTGAGATTTTTTAATTGAGCATTATAAACCGAAAAGGAGGGAGTAGTCAATAATTGAGAGAATTGCACAAGAAGCGGCCGACAACTGGGACCAAGCAGCTCGAGCAGTATTTGTGTTTTTGAGGTGTGAGCACTACAGAGTTTTTCGATGTTTACCCAAGATATTAATTTTTCTCCTCTAAACAACAACAAAAACATCGCTGTAGGTATTAAGTGGGCGGACTGTGGCCCATCTAGCCCAGGCCAAATATTCAGCCCAGATATTAATTTTTTTCAAGCTGAAAATGGCTAGCCCAGCTATACTTTTTTTAGGAATACCCAGGCAAGGTCAAGTTGTTATTCTCCACCCCGGTGGGTTGCAAATCTTTCCTAGGAGGGATGCATTAGGCTTAACAAGAAAATGGGCTTTAATAAATAATAAATGGGATGTAATTATAAAAATTGGGTAGTAACTATAAGAAATGCACCAAACAGTGATTACTTTATAAAATATTATTTTTGGAATATTTAAAATTTTAATTTCATTAATTGTTGCGAGCGGAATGTTTCGTTGGATTTTTACGCAATATAAATTTATATTGAAATTGTATTTAATCTGACTAAAATTTCGGGATAAAAATATTCGGATCCCATCAAAATGTGGGAAATTTTATTGAATTCTGTTTTGAACGGTTGGTTGAAATGGGTTGTGCTTTTAACAAACTGCAAATGGGCTGTAGTAAATTCCATTAGAATTCAAAAATGGGCTACACATTCTTACAAATCTCAAATGGGCTATAAGTTCTCTGCCACACACTTCCAGCCTTACTAAGTTGACGCGTCCCCTAAAAAACAGAGTTGACGGGTATGCAAGGCTTTGTCAACTTATAGTCAACACACGGTTCTAGCAGCAGTGGCCACTGGATGTCCATCCAACGGATGCCATGCTTCTTCTTCAATCTCGGATATTCTAGCTTCACCCGCCCAAAAAATAATTCATCCCCCTGACATCTGGGGCACACCGTTTCAGAAGCTGACCTGTGGGCCTACTAAGTTGATGTACCAAGGGCTTTGTCAACTTAGTCAATATAAACGATTCTAGCTGCAGTGACCGTACGATGTCCATCCAACGGCCGTCGTGCTTCTACAACCTCTGGTCTTCTTGCTCCAGCCACCCAAAGCAGCGCCGGTCGTGCCGCTTGCTCCTGCCTCCCGTGGCCGGCTATGCTGCCGTGGAGGCCTCACCGCCACCTACTACTCCCACCGGTGGCCAGGCCATCCCTCCACTCACCCACACCCCCTATTATTCTGCAGCGACGGTAGCGCAGCCGAACCAGTGAACCCTCGTACTCCTCTCCACGTGTGCATCCATTGACGCGTCTTCCCCGGCTCCGCGTCGTCCCCTTCCTAGGTCCCGCCGTTGTCCACCACCGTGGTGCTCTCGGCGCGGCGTGGTCAACGTGGTCAAGGAACGACTTCCATCGGACATGGACTGTACGTGGAGAGGCTGACAACTGGGTCCACGGCAGCCACAAGGAAGTGCCTCCTTATTACACGCAAAATAATTATTCCTCCACCTGACAGCAGGGACCCACCAGACGGGCCACCGTATTTCGCGAAAAAATGATTCGCCCCCTGACTGCTGGGACCCACGAGCTACATCTTCGCACGCAAGTAAGTGCGTCCGGAAAAAACGATTCGCCCCCCTGACTGATGGGACCCACCAGCTACATCTTCGCATGCAAGGAAGTGCGTCCGTAAAAAAAACGATTCGC
>NC_057795.1:209586667-209587589 GCF_018294505.1 Triticum aestivum | reverse complement strand
AAAACGATTCGCCCCGCGACTGCTAGGACCCACCAGCTACACCATCGCAAGCAAGGAAGTGCATCCGGGCAAAAAAATGATTCGCCCCCAGACTGCTGGGACCCAGCAGCTACACCTTCGCACGCAAGGAAGTGTGTCCGGGCAAAAAAAATGATTCCCCCCCTGACTGCTGGGACCCAGCAGCTACACCTTCGCACGCAAGGAAGTGATCCGGGAAAAAAAATGATTCGCCCCCCTAACTGTTGGGACCCACCAGCTACATCTTCGCAGGCAAGGAAGTGCCTGACAGTCGGGACCCACCTGGTCGAAGCGTACGTAGCATTGTCATCCTGGTCGCGAACATGTACGTACATACTGGTCGATGTAGAGGCACGCACGTGTCGTAGTAGAGGCGCGCACGTGTCATAGTAGAGGCGCGCACGTAGCATGTACACGTACGTACAGCGGCCAGGGTGCATGAAAGAAAATACGGTCTTGTATGTGTACATACGGGCGGGGCCTCGAACGCCTAGTCGCGCATACGTACGGCGAGGGCTCGTGTTCATGGGGAGGCAATGGAATGCGTCATGTTCATGAGGAGGCAACGGAATGCGTCGTGTTCATGGGGAGGCAACAGAATGTGTCATGTTCATGGGGAGGCAACGAAATGCGTCGTGTTCATTGGGAGGCAACGGAATGTGTGGGAGCCAACCGGCTGGGTCGGAATGGAATGCGTGGTCGTGTTCATCGGGATGGCATGGACGGAACAGGCGATGGAAACGAGGCCTGGCATACCACACAACGGAGGAAACGGACCTCCTACGTTCGGAACAGGGTCCTGTTGATCGGGAGGGGTGTGGCGTACCGCAAAACGGAGAAAACGGACCTCCTACAGTCGAAACGGTGGTCCTGTTGATCGGGAGGGGTGTGGCGTACCGCAAAA